>NC_040040.1:25122274-25262500 GCF_003713205.1 Coffea eugenioides | reverse complement strand
CTCCTTGATTTTCTTATTTTCATTTTTTGGTTTGGCTAAACTCTTTGGTGGTTTGGAATCAAGGGGTAGGCCAAGTTAAGGACTATACTTGTTCTTTTTCAATGTTAAATATTAAGTAATAAATTGTTTGGGTTTTTACTTCTAGGCATTTATTTTATTTGTAACTATTTCTCTTAATTTTTTTTAGCAAGAGAGTAACAGGATTTGAAAAAGGAGACAAGGGAGGGGGATTTGACACTAGGACTTCTAATTCCTTAGACCTTAATTTTAGCCTATAGACAAGATCTTCTCTACAGTTGTTTTAGTCTTGTTTTACACTTTTACAAATTTAAAGTCTTATGCTTTTCGCTTGATCTTAATATGTTAACCTAGCACTAATTAGAAAATAAATTTGTATTTCTACAATAATGTTCTTCTACTCTTTAATATTTATTTATGCATGATTTTTAGACTATATTTTTCCTTTGATTTTATTTAAATACCACATTAGGTTAGAAATTGACACTAAATTTTACTTGCTCTTTAGCTTTCTCTTTTCAAATTTTTTACTTTGTTTTTATTAAAACAATGCATTTTCACATAAGTTAACACTAAAATGATACTCTTCTCTTTTTTTCCTCTATTGTTCTAATTTAAAATATAAATGTTTGTATAGCACGGGTCAGATTGCAAGTATTGTAACATATTTACTCATATTTATTCCATAAAAGTATTGCTTTCTAAATATTCAACTACCATACTAATTTTTAAAACTTTTGTACATAAATTTATTGAAATATGGTAATATTCATCAAATATTGCAATGTATACCCAAAAAATTAACAAGTACTGTTTGATATAGTTATTAAACTTTTCCAATGATTCTAAATCTAGGACTACAAAATTGTTCTAAATGAAATACAGAAGACGTAGCAATCCATATTCAATATCTAGCAAAGTTATTAAATTTATTACTATAACAATTAAATTCACACTGAACAAAGTATGTATAAAAAATGCAAACTTTATTAAACAAGAAAAAAGTTGTCAAAAGAGTTAAAATTGAATGTGTAAATGCCTTATAGTTCTTGAATATCACTCCTTTGTAAGGGCTTTGATAAAAGACTTTTATCAAGGATATTTTTTTGGCACCCAAATATACAAAGGCATAATTTATTGTAGA
The DNA here is from genome assembly GCF_003713205.1 of Coffea eugenioides. Taxonomy (NCBI): domain Eukaryota; kingdom Viridiplantae; phylum Streptophyta; class Magnoliopsida; order Gentianales; family Rubiaceae; genus Coffea; species Coffea eugenioides. Next base: position 25,261,338 of record NC_040040.1, on the reverse strand, counting down.
AAATATATATTGTGACTGCAGATAAAGTACATTGTGAAAGGCATTTCACATGATTGCGTATTACAATTACTAAGTCCAATCCTAACGGCATAATACAACACATAAAATACTTTTATAATTTAAAAATAAAAAACAAAATAAGCAAAATATGCTTATATAAATTCAAGACATATTTTACCACTGCTAAGATTTCCATCCATGTCCAGCATCCCAATCCATCAAATCAAGACTATAGTAAGCGGACCATATTACTTGCTTAATTTGCTCATTCCTACAACATTAAAAAAAATAAGGCATGAATATTACAACTTTGACATGACTTATGATGTCCAAAATATATGTACATGGTTAGACATTGGAATTCCAAAATCAATTTACAACTCACTTGTAGCTCTAGTTTACTCTTGCATTTTCAATTCAATTTTTTTTTCCAATTCCTACATTAAAATTTCAATTTTAGAGATTTGAAGAGGTTGAAAGCTTTTGAAAGCTTAGTTATAAAGATCGTAAAGTAAATAAATGAATATCCATAGTGGGACTTGACGAAGTTCTATCATGCACCAAATTTTAATAAAATCTAAATACCCTATTTTCTACAAGTATACGGATCGTTTATCGAGTACAGGATACTAAATGTCGATCTCACAGGAAAGATTGTCAATTACCGATGGTTTTCAAACTCCTTTATTATTTAGACTACCACAACTGCAAGAGATGAAATCTACACTAAGAGCATGAAATAAAAGTAATAAAAATAACAATAGAAAACTCCTAGAACTACGAAATTCCTTATTACTCTTGCAAGTGAAATTATCGGTTAATTGAATATTATTATCTTGGCTAATTATGGCATAATTTTTTAATATATGTGAAACATACTCTCATAATTAATCAACTATACTTGTAACTAAACCATACCTACTCTCGTGATTATGAAATTAACTACAAACTCATTTTTTCTATGAAATTACATAAAACAAGTTACTAAAGCTGCAAAGGTGTATCTTTACTCTCATGAGTGTACTCTCTAGATTTAGCAATTTCTTAAACTAGTATTAAATTCCAATCTTATTGTAAACTTAACATTTTAAAATTATCGCAATTAATAGCCAGTTAATCATGATTAGATAAGCAAAAGTGTTAAATAACTTACTCAAAATAATATCATCAATTGACCAAGTAAATATCACTTACAAGATATAGAAAATTCATCTATAACTCTAAGCATAAATTTTAGCAAAACATGAAGAGAATGAAAGAAAAGACCATACTTGTATTTTAGCTAAATATGAACTCAAATACAAAAGAGAAAGTGATAGAAGAGAAGTCACCCTCATCACAACATGAATTTCAAACTCTCCATCTTGTTCCTTAATTCTTTATCCAAATCTAGTTACAAGTACAAGAACGATAAACTACACTAACTATACTATACTAATGAACTAAGAGAAACTAGTAAAGACTACATTTTCTGCAGTGTTTCTAGCCTTCCAAAGTTATATGAAATGTTCTCCAAGGCCTCTATTTATAGATGAATCAAGCTCCAATCAATTATGTTAAAGTTGGTTCTAGTTGGCTCTAGTAGTCATCAAAAGTTACTTCTTCAAGTTTCCAATTTTACTTCTGTAGAAACCAGCCAAAATTGATTTGTAAATGAGCTGAAAAAGCTGTGTGAAAACTGAGAAAGTTGTTGTTCAAGTTGCAGAATCGATTGAAAAATATGCACCCATGAGGTTGCGCATTGTGGGTGCGTTTTACCTCCCCTGCAGGTTTGCTCTTTTCTGGTTAGTCTTCAACTTTACTCTGTTTTTGCACCAATTTCAACTGATATTTTCTTGATGATGGAGGCTGAACTACCTTTTTTGCAAAACATAAAAGTTGTAACCCTTTGAGTTATATTTTCAATTCTTTAAGAATCATCTAATTTGGAGCTCTGTAAACTAAAAAATGATCGAAATACTCTTGACCAGTCAATCCCCTGTTTCAGCTTTTGATAACAAAAATGGCCGACTGTATTTTGACTTTTTGACTAGGAAAACTCATGAACTAAATTTCGATGTTTTCATAAGAAATGTAGAGCTATCTGTTAGATTGAAAATGACTTAAGAATCACCTCAGTCTGATGCTTATAGTTCAAGATATAGGCGAATACCAATAGGTGTCAAAGTTATCAAGCTTCTCTTCTTTTATACTTGATTGCATTTCATTTTTTGAATATTTTGCACTTCATATTCTCTCTAAATCACTTCAAATCATCAACAATCATCCAAATATCTTTTCAATTCACTCCATTTGATGATTGAATCATTGAAACCTATAAAAATATGAAATTTTCACCACTTTAATCCATAGAAATGCAATTTGTTACACTTAGACCACAAAATGTCAACTTCACTTGAATCCTAGCTGATTAGCTATGAAAATAAGTAACACACATCAAAATTAAATAATAAAATACACTTAAATCACTCAAAATGCACACTTATTAGGACTTCTTTTCAAACAAATAAAAACAAAGAAAATTTCAAAAGAAATATGTAGAGTGCTAAATGTGACGACCCCACCTCCCCCTAAGGCGAACCAGAGGGTTTAGCGGGTCGCTTGCCCAACTCGCACCAGAACTCGAAGTCAAAAGCAAATAAAAGCTAAAAGTACCAAAAGAGTACTATTCACATTATATACATCGGCAAAAAAGTTCTATTTACATCCCCAAAAGTAACTACCCATACCATTACATCCTTATGATTATAACCAAAACCAAAGAGTAGACCCTAAGAAGGGTTCTTACATGGAGCACTATAATAGGGAAAAACATATTAACTATTCGGTTATTACAAACAAAACCCAACTATACTAGTGATGGTGCCAAAATTTCCCACGTCGGCCCCTGCTAAGGAAAACAAAAGAAAAGGGGGTAAACTATAAGCTTAGTCACTAACCAGGGGTAAAAATGTAATTTTTACATGTCAACATTTGCACAGTGAGAGCAAAGCAAAAGCAGAAAAGTAACACCACATGGTAAGGATACGGGTGGCTCTCAAGCCAACTCATTTGTCGAGCTTGATCACTAATTGACCCTTGAGATCCTGAGCCACACAGCTCGCTTCTCTTAAAGGATCTCACATAGAGAGACTATGAGCCTCAGCTCAAGTCATGAGCAATAAATGCTCTAAAATATTATCAAGCAATAAATGCTCTAAAATCGTAGTTCAAGCAATAAATGCTCCCAAATTGCGTCACAAGCAATAAATGCTCCGTAAATGTTTCACAAGCAATAAATGCTCCGTAAATGTTTCACAAGCAATAAATGCTCCATAACAAATCACAAAATCATATTTCACAGGTATCAATAGCAACTAATAGGGTTTAGATCGAATGCGATAAAGTACACTCTCGCCTAAGTGCCCATTTTTCATAGTAAACTCATATTAGTATTGAGTTACACAGAAACCCTGATTACTCACCTAAAGAGCAAGTATAACAAGAGAAAGTACGGAAATGAATTCAAGTCGTCAGCTAGTGGGCCCCACCGGCTCCGTCTAGCCCGTCACCGCCTTTCAAATAAACTTTGTGGATGATCAAACCACCCCAATCAAGTTCCAAAGTTGTTGTTCTAGGCTCCAAGCTCAAGATTAATGGTGAAACTTGAAAAATTGTGGAAGAAATCTTCCCCCTCTCTTGCTCTCTCACTCTCTCGGCCTTCCCTCTCTCTCTTTCTTTAGTTTTTGATTTGGTTTATGTCTTGTGTTCTTTTGGATGTTCTAGAATTAATACTTAGTCAAGACCATTAGTAGATATTTTCCACCAACCATTCACATAAAAGATGATTATTCACTTCCTAGTCCTTGCAACTTCCTTTTTGTTTTCTCACACTCTTGCCCACAAATGTTTGGAACTCTTGCACTTAACTCCATAGGATACAACTTATTCTAATCCAAAATACTTTGTCACACTTAATCATTTCACTAATCACCTTATTATCTTAATCACCCATCCTTAATTATTCCTTATTCCACATAAAAGCAACTAAACCAAAATCTTTTTACATTAGCTAGATTAAGGGTTTTATACCCAACTTAAGGTTGTTCAATTAGCAAAACACTAGGGAATTTACTAGTGTAAGACTTTTTAGCTTTCTAATCCTACTTAACCTTTATAAAAGAAATCGAATCCGGTATCTACTCATACGAAAACATACATTAGCATGCATAATATTTACTACCACATAAACTTATGATTAATACGTAAACTAGGGTTTTGTGTAAAAATATCAAAGGTGTAAATCCATTAGGGTTTTAATAAAATTCCAAATTAAGGTTTTTCGATTCTAAAAAGCAAAATCACATGTAAAGAATTACCATCATCCTTAAAATCAAATTTTATAGCAAAATTTAGCACTAATATTCCTTATTCAAAATTAAGGACGAATCGGGATCTCACACTAAAAATACAACCAAGACCAAAAGAAGAGTAGGATTCAAAAGCAATAGTTTTACTCCAATATACTAAAATTTAAATCAAAGAAGTTGATAAGATCACAAACAATACAAATTCCAGAACGCCAGCTAGATATCATTTATTTGTATGTAACCTAGCACAAATCCGAACCAATCTATATATGGTTCAATGAAAATATGTAATACAATTAAGTGCTTATCTGAGGTCAAAATATGTTTATGCCTTAACTAAGCATTTGGACAAATCAAATCATACCTCTACATGTAAGCGTGCATAAGGCTTAGAAGTGACATTTCATCTAATTAAATAAGGAATAGGAAGCGAATGCTCTTTCGGCAGATGAATTGAAGAAGAAGGATCACATTATCTCCTTCTGTCATTGGTGCTATCATATATAAAGGGAAAGACTACTTTTACGTGGAAAGGTGATCTTAATTATAAATTTCAAAAGATAAGAAAAATTGGATTACATAGGCTAATGTTCTTTGTCATGTAACACTATTCACTGATCCGCTCATATAGATAAAAGCATGCGCATTGAGAATTAAACCTCTATACTCCATCCCTACCCCCAAAAAAATGATAGAGATAAAATTTAAAGTAAGGAAAAGAAGAGAGAGTTGATTTTGCAAGCATATGAAAACTGTGTACCTTAACATCCACAGGAACAACTCCATTTATGGAGCATAGACAAGTATGACTCAATTCAGCGTTTTGTTCCTTAGGGTTTGATTGTATCATACCTCCATGGTTCGATTGTAGGTCTATCATTGGATGAATTGCATTACTGAGATTGATACTAGAAAAAGGACGACCGGTACGGCTAGGCCGTGAACAGCCAAAGGATCAAAACAGGTGCTTATTCCCCCTTATCTCTGAGTAGGTAAAAAAGATGATCTCTCTATCCTGTGAAAATACTCACTCACAAATAATTAAATAAATGCAAGTTCTCAACCATAACTATAGTGAAGTACAGAGACAAAATTTGAAGGGTAATTTAAATATTGTATTAGGATATGTCTACCTTTAAATCCAGAGGAATATTGGCATCATTCTCTTCCACTTTGACTTTCTTAAGTAATGGTGCATCCAATTTTCCGGGACACAAATTCTTCAACTCCGGGCAACGCATTATTTCCAATTGGGTCAGTGAAGGAAATTTGAAGTCACAACCCTCGTGGTGACCACCACTGAAGCTTTGAAGATTTTGGAGGTTTACAAAGCTTAAGGAGCTTAGTTTTGGGAACAAAAACTCCTTGTTGGTTCTTCCCAATGAAATTTCTCTTTTTTCCCCACCATCATGATCTTCTTGACTGGTCTCTTCATTTTCCCCCGCTATAACTGCATACATTGCCGGGCAAAGACCAACTTTCAATTCTTCAAGACTTACAAGCATATCAGCCACGCAAGGTGGATAAAACAAACATGGTAAACTGCACCCCTCTACTTGTAATATTCTCAAGTTTTGGAATACTCGAATCCCTTTTGGATAATTCCTCCAAATGTGGGCTAATCTTGTTAACCCTCTCAATTCCAGTGACTTTAGATTGGGAAGAATTTCAAGCTCCTTTTTTGATGGAATGGGAACTTTTAGACCCTCAAGGTCGAAAAGTAATTCCATCGAAGGACAATCACCCATAGAAAAGCTCTGCAGATTCTCTAACAATGCCACACCATCAGCTTTCGCAATGCATCTGATAACATAGCACCTTGAAAGCACCAAAGATCTTAAGTTCTCAAGAGACCCTCTAAGCATTTCACCTCCTACAAATTGTTCTGGGCGATAACCAGGACTTGTAAGGTCTAGCATTTCCAACCGAGGGAGTGAGACCTGAAAATTAAAACGTAAATTGATTACAAATGCAACTGGAGTGTGGCATTTGCAAGCTTGTTTAATTTCTCTTCAATCTAACTTCGTCTTAAAGTTTGAAATGCATGTCTAGAAATTGCAAATATCGATCAAATGTATTCACGATATTAATTGTTACATAATAGAACAGTTCTAGTACATCCAGGGACGGAAACTAGCCTTGCCAATGACATCAAGTAGGAAACGTAACTCTACCAATGGCATTAGTCCTTGCTATCAAAATAATATTGTCGTCAACAATTTATTCATTAATTTATCATTCGGTCTCTACGGGTGCTAAAAAATTCTACACAAAACAACATTTTTTTTTATACTGATCATATATTGAAGGAGTAGATCAATATGACTACTAAAAAAATTTTCTATATATGTTTAATTAACACTTTTGGAGCAAAATGCTTGAGTCATGAGTTTTTGGCAATCACCTAAATTCATGGTCAACTATTTCTTTGACATGAAGTATATCATATAGAAATACAGAGAGAGAGAGAGAGACCTGGTTGAGAAAAGCTCTGGAATATGTATCGCCTTCGCAGCCAAAGCCCTCTAAGCCCGTATATTTAAGTGTTACTACTTTGAGTTGGGGTAACTCAAGCACTTGATCCTTCATATTTTCTTCCCTCATAACAATGCTTTCCAAATTTTCACAACTATATACGACTATCTTTTGGAGTTTCACTAGACATTTCAACACTGATTGTGAGAAGAGAGTTGTGATTCGCTGACAGTTAGATACCTCAATACCTCTGAGATTGCAAAGTGACGGAGGTTCAATTGGCCCCTTCCACAAGTACTCAATAAAATTCATTCTCAGGAGTTTCATCTCTTGAAGTTGGCTGAAGCAACGAGGTGGAAGATTTCCATAACATATTTCTTCCAATTTGCCAGATGTTAATTCCATGAACACCAGATTTTCAAAAACATGTCGAGGAGCTAGGTTGGTGGTGGAATCAATAAGGCATTCCCATGAACCCGACTTCAATCTGAGCCTTTTCAAATTGACAAATCCACTTTCATCTAAGTCATTCACAAAATTCCCCGAGCGAAACAAGAACCCAAGGTCCAAAATGAGATTCTCAGTTCTCCTGATTATGCTAGTAACTGCAGGACACAATGCTAGTTCGGAATCTTTCTCGTCAGGCAAATAAAGTTTGAAATTCCTCCGAAATTGATAGTCTCCACCGTTTTTTGTCTGAGTTTGTTTGCAACTAATGTTAAATCTTGACAACCTCTCAACAGGGAATTCGCGTAATAATAGAAGCAGGTCGTCAATGCCATGTAAATTAATTTGGAGACATTCAAGGCAAGCCAGTGATGTGATCTCTTTAATGCATCCTCTTTCTTCTTCTGCATTTCTCCCTAGCCGCAATGGACGATGAAATCCCATATACAATTCTTCTAGCTTTTTCAAGCTTGACAAGATACCAAGAGACAACGGGTGGCGGCTACTTTCAACCCTCAAATCCAACACCTTTAAATTACTCAGCTGAGCAATTTCGGTTGGAAACTGATTATCCCGAAGTCTGGACTCAAAGAAGCTCAAAATCTCCAATTGCGTCATGTATCCAATCATCGACGACGTTCCAATCCCTAACTCACAATAATCCAGGCACAATGTCCGAAGGCTCATCAACATTTGGCCAGGATCTGATGGTGAAAATTCAATTTGTAATTTGTTAAACTCCATGACCCTGAGATCTTCCATCCCTGCAAAAGAATCTGGTGATAGGCTGATCATTTTGCCTGACTGGAAGACCAAACGCAGCAGCCTAAGCTTTGGACATTCCTCTCCCAATGGAAATGGTCCATTAGAATTGCCCTTCCATGTCAGCGAAACAGCTGTATAACGACCAAATGAATCAGGTTGCGGGTGCCCTTCTTTTCCTCCAACATTCCTTACCAAAAATACATGCTCGCCTTCTGATGCAATTTTCAAGCAAACATCTCGCACGACATCATGCAATTTTACATGGTCTTCTTTTCCACCATCGGTTAGCAACAAATAGCAACTTTTAAGGTCACTGATACTCTGGTCTACTCTGTATCTCATATCTCCCAAAGTCTCTCTATCTTGGAACATTTTCAACCCTTTCCCATACCTAACCAAACATTCGACTGGAATGCTATAATCCTCTGGAAACAAGCTGCAAAACAGTAGTAGTGACTTGGCTTCAACACTTTTCAAATGATCATAGCTCCATTCGATTCTGGAAAACACCAAATCTTGAACTCTTTCTAGGTCTCTCATTGTGTACTTCTTTAGCTGTCCAAGGGCGAGTTTCCAGGATTCTGGTGTTGTATAATTAGTCCTAAATGCCCTGGCAACAACAACGATTGCTAGAGGTAATCCTTTGCATTCTTCTGCAACTTGTTTTGCAACGTCACTCAAAGCTGAATCATCGGAAATTCCCGCAACCTCTTTAAAAAGATGCCATGCTTCTTCCTTAGGCAAGGCATTCACCTCAAAAATTTCTGCTTCCATGTTCCTACACACATGAGAGAACCGAGATGTCAATACAACTGTTAAGCTCTTGCACTTACCTGATCTAATGGGAATTCCTAGACTCCTAAGATCCACTTCTTCCCAAATGTCATCCAGCATAACAAGATTTCTCTTGTCACTATTGATTAGTCTAGTATAAATCTGTTCAGCTCTTGCACGACCACTGTGCTCAGATTTTAATTTCATCCTTAACTGCTCAGCAAGTTGATTTTGGATATTTCTCATGTCTGGATTTTGAGAAATAGTTGCAAAGGCTACGCCATCAAACAGTTTCTCAGACTTAACCTGGTCGGCAATTTGCTCCAACAAAAAAGTCTTGCCTACGCCGGCCATACCACAAATTGCGAGTAGACTTCTTTTATCCTGCTTTAGAGCTTCAATCACTTCCCTTTTCATTGACATCCTTGTAATTAGACTTTCCTCAAAGGATGGGGTTGATTCACTAAAAGGCATTTTCCCCAGTGGAGGAAGGTATCCAACTTCATCAAACCGCCTCTCTCTGAGATGTTTTTCAGCATCATTTCCTCTTTTGGCAGCATGGCGGCCTATCAAATAACGTGACTTCAAATTCGGGAGCCTAACAATTTTAAAGCAATTCACCTTAACATTCTCCATACCCTCAAAAATAGTATCTGCCTCTTTCTCTAGACCATCAGCCTGCCTTAGCCAATCAGTAACAATTGGTTTAATTTCTTCACCATTGTTTCTTGCTGCATCTACCGATCGTTGCACCTCAGTTTTCGTTAGCTCGAGTTTTTTGATGCCATTCCTCAGGGTTTCAACGTTGCTTCTATAGCAAAATAAATACTGAAATTGACGCATAATTGGATCAATAAACTTCTCCGTGATTTTCCCCACAATCGAAACGCCAATATCTTGCATGGCCATTATTCCAATATTTCTGTTCCAATGTCTATAACCATGTTATTACGGAAATTAGAAAAATTCGGTTTTATAACAGATAAGAAAATATTTTATGAATATGCAAATGAGGTGATGATGTCCCCAAAGCCTAATTCAGTTGATGTGGCCAGATGATCATGAATTTCCTAGTTTGACTATCAAAGCGTATCTTTGTTTCTCTCTCTCTCTCTTTCTCTCATGTAAGCTGTAGAGCCTTCCTTAACCAAAATAATAATAATGGTGATGATGATGATAAATCCTTAAGAGTAAAGATTATGATGACTATGAACAGAAGGAGACAAAGTTTAATTAATGGTCGTTGGACTAAGTTTAATTAAATGTTCGGTGAAACGTAAAGGATGCTAGTAATGTTTCAGTTGTTCTCATATATTAGTTTAGATTTATCCAATATTAATTTAGAAAATACTCTTTTTGGAGGAAAAATTATGAATAGTTAGTTTTGACTTCAGCGACCACTATAAGTCAGAGCAGGCAAATTACCCATCAACACATTTCTCATATTGGCAACATTATTTAAACTCGTGATTTTTTTGAAGAATTTAGAAAATACATTATATAAAGTAATTAAGGTGCAAAGATATGTGTATGTTTTCACCTGTTTGATGAAAATCTAAAATCTCATATGTCCAACAATCAATAAAATAGTGTAAAGGCTATTTGATAAAAATAATGTGCATATATCTATTGTCTTAGATAAATTTTATCTCAAGCCACTAAAAGTCTCCAAATATTCAATTAGGTTTCTGCGTGTTTAATAGCAAGATTAATTGAATATTTTTAAGTCTTATGCGTGAAGCAAGTCAAGAAATTAGGAGTTGTAGGATAGAAGAAAACCCTTTATCTGTCATGGAGCAATCACTAAAAATGTCATTATAGGAAAAATGCAAGTAAAACTATTATAGCAGTAGAATTTAGCATTTCTAATGGGAGATTAGACACTATATGTAAAACTATTATAGGACCAGAATTTAGAATTTCTAATGGGAGATTAGACACTACATCAAGAAAGAATTAATAATGATTTATTTGGTCTAATCAACATCTATGCATTGTTCGGATGATGCTTTCGACTAATAATTTATAAAACTATGACTAAGCTCTGCACTAATGTATATCACAGATCTTCTATGTGTATCCAAATCTATAAACTACTAGTAGAAAGCTTGTTGGTCTAAATCTTACTACGCACTTTCAAACAAAAAAGAATCCCTTCCATTTTTGTAGAACTTTAATTTCTTAGAAAGAGTTAAATTGTTTACTATGGTATTAGCTGGATTGAATGCATTGAAATGTTTTGAATAGCTAATAAGCTATGAAAATTCTATTTATGATGACATTAAGAAAAAAAGAAAAAAGAAGCTCACACCATCAAAGTCCATGTGGATTCCTCATGTATAACTATGTTAGATTTTTAGATGCAATTCTTGTTTAAATGATCCTACCTACAACTAATCTTCTGTTCAATGGCATTTAGTTGAAACTTCACTTTTTTCCAACACATTATGATCAAAAAAATTATTTAGTAAGATGTAATATTTAAATGATCACAAGATACTCTTTTTTTTACTCCCTTGTACATTTATTTATTTTTTTTTGAATTTTCACTTGATTGCCATACAAAAACTAGATGATATACAATAGGGGCAAATAAAAAGGCTCAAGATGTTCGAACATCGTGTCAGTACCTATTACTAATGGATTATTTTGGGATTAATTAATCTTTGCCCCCTTGAACTTTGGCCCTTGTTACAATTTGTCCCCCCTAAACTCCAAATATATACTCTTTACCCCTTCTTTTCGACGGGTTAAGATGAAATTATATTTTTTGTGACCAAAACATCCCTGACTAATTCTTAAACACACATAATAATTGTAACATAATAAATACCAATTTCTTTAATATTTGCTAAATGCATTTAAACAAAATTACACTATGCATTTGATTTTTTAATGCTAAAATGAATTATATAATTCACAAAAAAAAGTTTAAGCAACTCAATGTGTTTATTTCAATGCCATAGCAACACTTCTTTTAAATAAAATAAAATTAATTAGTGCATTTGGAATGAAAAATATTGCTTATATTTTTTATCGTAGAACTTTTTAATGTGTTTTATATGAGATAAAAACGTGATTAAAAATAAAAATGTATTGAAAAATATATTTAGAGAATTTTTACTTTTTTAAATGTAGGATGCAAAGAAAATATAAAAGCAAGGTATGAATGTAGTATAAAATTATCAAATAGCATCCTATTGACTCGTGAAAATCTTGTGAAAACTGCAAAGTAAATGAAAATTATCAAAACTAATCCGTTTAAAATTTAAAGAAAGAAAGATAAGCGACAGAAAACTTGTGCAAGCTTTAGAAATTTTTAAACTTCTTTTTATCCACAATTCAAATTTCCAAATCTTTGGTATTATACCATCTTTTTTAAAAAATTTTTTAAATCATATGATTTTGTTTTTTTTCTAATAAAATATTTCATATTCCGATTAAAAGTATTGCATTATTTTAGAACTATTATGTAAGGGCATTAATGTCATTTTGTTAAAAATTTGGGCAAATTCCACTTTACCCTCCTGTGATTTAGCGTTTTTTTACATAACCCCCCTATGGTTTCAAAACTTATACATAACCCCCTTATGATTTGGATTAAAATGTCAAAGTGACGGGAATGATCATTTTTAACGGAATCACCTAAAATGTCAAAAATACCCTCATGTAAAGTTGAAAATTATTTATTAACCAAGGGGGGTTATGTGTATATTTTAAAAATCATAAGGGGGTTATATGGTAAAATATTAAACTATAAGGGGGTTATATGGTAAAATATAAAAATCATACGGGTTAATGTGTCATGTATTTATAAGGGTAATTTCGATATTTTTAGAAGTTCTGTTACGAATGACTATTTCCGTCACTTTGACACTGTAATCAAAACCATGAGGGAGTTATGTAAAACTTTTGAAACCATAAGGGGGTTATGTAAAAAAATGCTAAACCACAAGGGGGTAAAATGTAATTTAACCTAAAAATTTGGATGGAGAATTCATCATTAACATTTGACTTAGTCAATGAAGGGAGTAAAGTATATATATATATATATATTTAAAGTTTAGGGGGGCAAAGTGTTAAAAGGGTCAAGGTCAAAAGGGCAAACTGTAATTAACCCATGATTTTGCTATATTTCACAGCTTCACTACGAGATATAAATTGTTATAGAAGTTAAAAAAAATGCTTCCAAATCAAAAGCTTACATTACATCATTGGAAAATTAAAAAATTCCATAGGTGTGGCTAGCCACAACTAAAAAGTAACCTCATGAATCTTCTTTTTCTCTTTTTGAAAACTACCTTATTCTTAAGGGGGCAAAAAGAAAATGTACTTTATTCCTCTTCATTTTTGCGTGACCCTAATTGATTTTTTTCCCCTTTTTTTTTTAGTTTCTTATTAGGGAAACCTGACTAGCTTAGCTTAGAAGGAAATTTCTTCACAAAGAGTTCAAGTCGACAGTAACTGTCAAACTTATAGATTTGCTATTAGTAACACACAAAATATGGCGAAGAATGCGGGGTTTCAGAATCTTTAACAGCCAAATCCATTTTTTATTTGTTAATTGATCAAAAGAACATTTGAATAACTTTCATCAACCTAATTTGGGGTTCGAGAAACGTTAACTACCTAATCCATTACTTTTATGATCAACTGATAAAAAAAAAAGATTAACTTTTTATACATTAACAATGTATATACCATCATTATTGAATGCATAACAACTCATCTGAATTTAAATTTGAAATCTAAATTTTACTTATGTATCATACATCTAACCGGGATAGTTCATACACTATCAATGTATATAAAATTTACCCTAAAAAATCCAAAAAGAGTTGAATCACTTATATGTGTTGTACCAATACTCTAACAATGTTGCACTGCAAGTGGATGCTTAATTTCATAAAGTAATTAGTGAGTTTTGTTAAGTAAATGATTAACTTGGTTAGGGGAGGGTAGAGTTGGGTTAGATGGTAAGGTAGAAGTAATTTTAAGTAGGAGTTCTGAATTCAAGATCTCCCACTTATTTAAAAAAAAAAAGAGCTTGGTTATAAAATAGTAAGATTAGGTTTATTGTAATAATATTTTATTGCAGTAAACTTACTATCTCTATAACTAAAGTTATTACTTTTTTCTCTTTGTTTTTTTTCCACTTTTTGTATTTATTTATTTATTTAACCAAAGTCGTTACTTACTTAAAAGACTTGCCATTCAATTGTGAGAAACCACCAAAGTACTTTCTTGCTCTTCTACTCCTGCTTAAGCAATGCATTTTTATCATGGCAAATTAAGTAAAACTATGCTTATAATCTGGTGTTTTGCATGTCCATACAAACATATCTTTACAGATCAACCGAGAAAGAGATTGGGAAACATAAACACATAGAAAGAGATTGGGAAACATAAACACATACCTTTTTTAGTTTGCTTGATTTAAAACCAGAGTGATAATCCCACAGAGAATTGTTGAGAGATAGAATAATAAATGTACTAATGAGGTCTTGGTATGGTTATAGATAGAGTGATGGACAACAAATTGTTGGTGAGAATTTTGAGAAACTACAATGAAAACTAAGGCAAATATAGGGTAGAGAAGATATATACTTTTCTTATGTAGCTGCAAATGGGAATCCCATTTTGGTTAGTAGTTATCACACTTTATTCTTTGCTCCTTGGATTGGTAACCATCAGTTTTACTCTTTTCCCAATCACTGTTCTAGAGGAAATGAAGTTACACAGCTTATATTATAGAGACAAGTCAAGAATCAAAAACCTCAAAAAGAAAATCCTCAAAACAATCAATAGGAGCAAAGTATGCTTTAGGCAAATGTGTTAGATCTCATCCAAGAAAGGAATATTGAAGTTCCAAATGGCAAAAGCCAGGTTAACATGTGAAACGCAAGATCTTCCAAAAATAGTTTTAATGTATAGTTTGTTCGATAGAATTGGAAATTTCCAATTGAATAGAACAAAGCTTTTAGAGTAGATTATTTATCCTATTCATTAATGTCCATCACATACTATGCTAAACGGTAAGAACAACGCTGAGAAGTTGGCAATTTGGATTAGCAAGAAATTTTGAGAAAAAAATGACTGCTAACCCGTCCACAATTTGTTTTGGCTAATCGCGTAAAAAGTATTTGTAGTATGAACCCATAGAATTAAAACAGAAAATACTTACAAAATCACCGTCTACAAACTTCCCACTCGAGTGTAGTTGGTGTAAGTTGGAAAGGTTCAAGTTCTATTCAATTGTGTAAATTGATAGAATTTAGTGTAAATTGGTATAATTTTGATATAAACGTGAATTATAACTAAATTGGTGTAAATTTTATAATTACATTAAAATATATTAATTTACATCAAAATTGTGCTAATTTACACAACTGGATTTTGGGATCAGCAGAATAGCACCACCAACCACATCCCACCATATAAAATGAATCCTCCGTTCAACCGATAAAAGAGAACTTACCTTACTTATTCTAGAAAATGTAACTGATATTATTACGTCAGATGATAATGTTATTTTGGTCACAACAACTTGACCCCATGGCGGGTCCTCCTGTGGGCAAGGTTTTGCCAATTAGAACATCACAACCAACATAAATACCAACCTAATACGAGTTCTATTATCGCAGAGTTCATTTTTAGAGTGGCCATTTTTTATTGTTCTCCTAAATGACATGGGATAAACACACAAAAATAAGAAGATAGAATGCACCTTATCATTAAAACTTTGATCTTATTCATGCTCACTCTCGCGTTGTGAATTTAAACTTTCCAGACAAGAATACACAAGCTTCACATTTTTCCATATATTCTTAAAGAATGGAAAACCTTCATAAAATATTTGTTGTTGTGTCTTATCTTTTTATTTTTTATTTTTTGGTTATTGTGTCTTATCAGTGTCAACATTTGATATCAAAATTTGTTCTATATCTGATTTGTTAGCACATAAATTATTCTTGTAGTAGCCCTTGATGCAAGGCCACTTAACATCTGCCAATTAGACACGTGGAATCATTCTTAACTATACAGTGATGATAGCATATTCTATCCGTATGCAATGCTTTAAACATCATAATTAGTTCTTAATATCTTTAGTACTTTACTTGATAAGAAAATGACAAAGTTTTGATGTGTGAAAAGAAAAATGAAAAAGCTGAGAACTTAGGAATAGAACATCAGTGCCATAAATTCAAGAGCTTTTGTGGTTAGGCCGTTTGCTTGGCCTTTTTAGGATAGAAATATTGAACTTAATCACTTCACAAGAAAATGACAAAATTTCAGTATGCAAAAAGGAAAGAAAAGTTGAGAACTTAAGAATGTAGATTCACTTACATAAATTTAATAGATTTGAGTTTCAGTTTAGGCTATTTCCTTGGCCTTTTTTCGCCAATAGTGCATGTTGTGAAATTTTAGTGTTGAGAAGAGAAAAGAGTAGTATAGGACTTGTTTTCGATTGATTTGCTTTTATATTCTGATTATATATTTTTTAATAATAAAAAATTAAAACATGTAATCATCGAAATAGTAACTTTTGCTAATTCTGATTATTCTCTATAATCAGTTTTTATAATCAAAGTTTGTAAAATCAAAAGCAACCAAGAATAAGACATTGTTGGAGAAAGAAATGGTTGTGATATGCGCAAGGTTGACGAATTATTGTGATAATATCTTGCGGGCTTACTCCTTGAAAGTCTTAACATATCCACACCCTCAAAAATAGTTTTTGAGCCTTTCTTTAGATCATCAACCTGCTTTAGCCAATTAGTAACAATTGGTTTAATTTCTTCAGCATTGTTTTTTGCTGCATCTACCGATCAGTAACATATTGTTTCTTGCTTTAATCTTATACATTTTCTGTAAAAATCTGATGATGACGACAAAATTTTGAGAAAGATCGAGAAAGACAGAGACTTGGAATAGAGGTGACCACGGCTTAGGTTTGAATTGAAATCAGACCGATATTTTGTTGAACTGGATTCAAAACTGAATTTTAGAAATCAAAATCAAAATCATAACCTTGACTAAAGGTTTAGGTTCACGTTTACCAAAAACTTGAATTGAAACCAAAACCGATTGTTTAGGACCAATTCAAATTATTTGAAAAAATACTTGCAACCTAAATCTATTTGGCCAATTTAGAGCCAATATCAATAGTAAGCACCCGATACCAACAGCCCCAATTCTAATCCAGCAATCTATTGTCCCGTCCCATTAATAAATCTAGACTTCATAACTAATTTAAACACAAGACCATCTGATCTAATCAATAATGAGATTTTTTTCATAAAATTTGCATCATTTTTCTTTGTCTATGCACATGATAATACAATAAATTTCTTACTTTTTTCTATATTCATTTTCATATTTGTATATAGTCAATTTTATAACAACAAGTGTTTGAGTGTAACTAAAAGAACTAAAACCGTAATAGAAAGAAACTAAAATTGGAATCCGAATAAAATGGAACTAAAACCAGATCGGAACTAGAGGTTCAAGAACTATAACTATAATTATGCCTATAAAGGCCAATTCAAATTCCACATTTTAGAAGAATCGAAATCTGCGATTCTGAAACTATAGCCATGTCTAACTTGAGGCTACTGCTGAGTTCAGTCGCAGAAATAGAGAAAGTAGGAAGAGAGAAAAAAGAGAATAACTTCAAGGAAACTAGAGAGCTCTATTTTTTATTTTTCCCCTCATATATTTCACATTTTGCAAGGGAAACTATTTTTTATGAAAGAGGGAGTGACAACAAGTTAGTTGTCACAGCCAAAAGTTTATGTTGTGACAACATTTTAGAAATTTTACTTGTCACCTACGTAAGTATTGACAAAAAATTTATTTCATTAATGACAATAATAAAGTTGTCATAAAAAATTAATAATTTGGGACAATATGGATTATTGTCATTAAATGACTTTGTTTATGACAATATTAGGTGTTGCTGTTAGATGTTATCACTAATTTTCATGCTTCTAGTAGTGGCCTTATAGAAATGTAACGTAACAATCTTTCTAAGACTTAGGAAGTAGTACATGACATTAAGGAAGTGCAGCTTTCAATTATAGTTGCCTTTCGCTTGTTAATTTTCACAATTACATCCTCGTAAACTTAGCAACTGAATAACCACCATATGATAAAGAAATGCTCTTTCAAATAATAAGACCTAATTCTTGTACTCCATTCATCATGTTATGTATTTATCCGTCTTATTATTTTTCCAACTAATCATAATTGGTAATTGTAATATTAATGATGAGTCAATTGTGAAATAAAGGAAAAATATGTATGGTAAAATTTTTTAGAATTAATAGAGCTTGATTTTTGTTTTGAATAACAAAATAACTATTCATGATGAGCCAATTGATTGTTTTTGGAACATTGTTAGTGCTATTAATGAACTACGATTGTAGCTTTTTAGACGTTGCTCAAAACAAAAAAAATAAAAAGAAAAAAAGCCCTTTTAGCTACAACTAAGGTTATGAATAACCTTTTGTAAAATGGCATTTAGATTGTGGTGCATCATTTTTTTCACAACATTATTATTAAAGTAAGAAATTTAGTAAGATGAAATAATTTTATGTGTAGAAGATATTCATCCTTTTAATATCATTTTCTTCTGCATTTAAATCTTTTTTTAACAGTTTCACCAATTTGACATTGACATATATAACCAGATTAATCAATTATAAAGAGCTCCAAGATAACATATGATAGTAATTAAGAAACAAAAAAGAAAAAACAAGATATTAAGTGTGAGACCCCGAAATTTTACTTTTCTTTCTAACCTTTATGTGAACTCACTTACGTTTGATTCTTAGTTGCTTTAACGGTTGAATTTGAGTCAAGGGAGTGAATTTTGTTAAGAAAAGTTTCATAATCTCAAGTTGTTAGAAAATCTAGAATTTTCGCAGGAGGTTTTGCGCAGTTTTGGGAAATTAGCTATAACTTTGTAAAGGAAAGTCGGAATTGAGTTCCGTTTGTTGCGTTTGAAACTAGACTCAGAGGGTTTCCTACGGTGTAAAATTTAGAGTTTGATTCAATACCCATAAATTCTAGAAAATTGGCAAAGTTGACTGAAAATTCTGCCCTGCACAAGTAAATATAGGAATGTTGTAGTAGTTTATGGCTCAATTTGGACCAACTTATGAACTAAATCTCTTTGAGGTGTCTTCTAAAGATTCTTAGTATTTGAAGTCTAGTTTTTAACAAGATAAGTTATATAAATTTTTGATATTTATAACTCAAGTTATAATTTTTCTAAAGGAAGGGCATAAGTTAGGATTTTTGTACATACTAGGGTTTTGGTGTGTGTTTTTGTGTGCATTTTGATAGTGTGATTGTGAGGACTTTGATAGGGTGATAATTGTTAGTAATTTTACTGTTAATTTTTCCCTTTGTCCTTACTAAATATTGTTTTAAATTGTTAATATATACTTATATTTGATATTTGGACCTATCTACAGGAAATGGAATTAAAAAGTGCTAAAAAGGGGGACTTGTTGGAGAAAATTGCTCCACATGTGGGAGACCTCAAAAAGGTTTACAAATCCAGGCCCACCTGGAACCGCAGATGGATTGCATCTCCTTTTGCTGAGTAGGAGTGTTTTGAGCCTAAAAAAGTCCTACGGGCAATGGGAAACAGGAAGAGAGGAAACATTGAGCAGAGCCTCACTTTTGGTACTTTTACTCTCAATTCGGAGGGACCCACGGACTAGAGGTTTCCTGCATTGGTGATTGGACTTTAAAAGAAACAAACGTACAGAGTGCTTGTTCCTTATTCGTGGGGACCACGGGACAAGTAGTAGTTTTGTTTTAGAATACGAGAACTTCGTTTTTGCGGTTTTTGTCGAATTCCTTCGTATTTATTTAGCTTCTCCTTTTTTTTTTCCGTCTCTTGGGTAGAGAGGACGGAAACATAGTTTGTTTTTGGATAATAACTTCTGTAATTCCGCATGGGGTTTCCTCCATGTAAATGAACTAAGTTTCTCATCTAGTCGAAGGCCAATTTGAAGGCGCGGTTCCAAATATCTGTGAGATTGAATTAATTTTATTTATTTCTTTTATTCATTGGTATTTGTACGTTTCCTGATTTAATTGCTTATACTTATTATGTTATTTGAATGTCAAGGGCCTGATATTCAAATTAATTTAATAATCTAATGCCAAATTAATTGATTGAATCCGTAATTGTTCAATTGATTAATACCAGTGGCGACTAGTGTGATTGGTTTCATGTTAGGGAAACGTATGATCTAATTTAAAGAAACCCTCGTAGCGTGTTTGTTGGTTAGGGTTGGATTTTTCTAACTATTAATGCAATCGAGTAATTAAATCCTATGGTCGTACCTAGGGTTATTTCTTGGTTAGAGAAATAGTTAATGGTCGTACCTTAACTATCGAGAAATTAAGGAAAGACTGGTTATTCGTAGCGTGTATGACAACTATAACCAATCTAGTAATGAGTAATTGAATTATCTTTGCATCGATGATCAGTTGAATGGACCGTGTCTGAAAAGTTGCACCTTTGGCTAGAGTCGTATTGGTTATTGATTAATTCTTGTTTATTTTTATTAGTTATTTCATTAGTTAGTTAATTAGTCATTTAATATTCTCCAAAAATCCCCCATGTGCTGAATTCTAGAAGAAACGACTTATCCCCAGTCCTTGTGGATTCGACCATGCTCACCACTATATACAAAATTTGTATTTTTCTTGAATAGGTAATTATTATTGCACAGGCTCGACACCCTGTCAGACTTGTAAAATCCCTCATAATTTCTTAAAAATTCTCTTTTATTTGGAATCTATTATTTTACAATAACTTTACTACTCATTCACTTCCTCAATAGTTACAATTAATCATAGAACCAAGGGTTTTCCCTTTACTTTTATCGTTAAGGTAAACTAGGGTTTTTACGTTTTTTGGTAGTGTGATTAATCGGTGTGGAGTGTGTACTTAATTTGGTGATTAAGAGTGAGTTTTGGACAAGAGAAAATGTGTGATTAGAGTGATAATAATAAATTAGTGAATCATAAGTTAAAATCCTAGTACCCGGGATTTAAGGAAAATCGGTTTGAACCGACGGGTACCGTTCGCTACCGATTGAGTGCACCAGTTGAGCATTACTTTATTACCTTAATCTTCTTGTTTTAGTTGAGCTAATTAGCTCTTAATTAACTCTTAAGTCAGCCACCATTATTGACTAAGGAAAAGAGAGATATTTTGGTGGAAATATTTGTGATTAAGCCATTTGTCAAAAATCCAACCAAAGTCTTGACCAAGACATTTTCCTTTCTTCTTATCTTTCTTCTTGGCTCATTTTTCTTCATTTTCCTTCATCTTGGTCGTGACTTATGAGAGGAAAAAAAAAAGAGTGAAGACCACTTCATTTCAATCTTGATTCCAAGCTTAGTTGAGTGAAAAATCAAGAATCTAAACCGATTAATCCTTTCTTTGAGCACTTGGAAATCTTGGTGTGCTAAAAGTTTATAAGGAAAGGTGGTGGATATCTCTTGCAAGTATCTTAGTGAGGTATTATGGCTGTCCATCCTATTTCTATCCCTTAAACTTGCTTAAGTTTGTATAACAACTTAAATTCTTGGCTAATGCTAGTTATCTAAGTAGTTTTGATGATTTTTGGTGGATTTTGAGTTAGGGTTTGGATGGATCGGTTGTATTCCTTGTTTTTTAAAGAGCATATGATGTCTATAATCTTGTATAGGAAGTTGAAGTAGTGGATCAAGTTAGAAATGTGAAATTTATATCTTGAATGCATCAAATTCAAGATTTAAGGATTTCAAATACTCTGTTTTGACCAGTTCTATTCGTGTATGATGGAGGCCGAATTGGACTTAGGTAAAAATATAAAGTTATATACAATGATGTTCTATAGCTGTCTGTAAAATTTCAGCTCAATCTGAGCACCGTATCACTTGAAATGATAAAAATACCCTTAACTGCCATAGGTATAATTTTGTGGACAGTTTTGACATTTCATCATTCTGGCTGCATTTTTTCATCTTGATCCGTATCAAATCAGACTTTGGCCAAAACACAAAACTTTTAGCCCGATGTTTCAGCTTTCCAAAGCATCTGAAAACACCTCAAACGGAATTGTGTAGCCTGAGTTATTGTCATTTGAATTCAGTACTGACAACCATACTGACAAGGACCTTCTGGTTCTGTAATCTGCACTTTTGACCTAGATCAATTCTAAACTGGACTGAGTGGTCTTCATGAAAGTTGTAACTCTTCATCTTAGTTTTGAAATGGTATAAAGTGTACACCAATTTGATAAATGTAGCTCCAGTCGTGACCAAAATACTATAAGAGTGTACTTTATCGCACTTGCCCTAATGTGATATATACTTGTTTATTGTTACAATTGACTTGATATACTTGTACATAACTTGTAAGTGCTGAGTGGCAGCATGTACCACACTCAATGTGAGTGGTAGGTGCCTCTCATTCTCGTCTCCGTACTTTTATCTTCATTCAGTAGATTGGAGTGTTATCTCATCGACTTTTTGGGGACCCAAACCCCATTGGCTAGTTAATCGAGTCGAACCAGCAAGGGTTTGGTCAATTAGATTATGAACCATGGGTATCTAGTGTTGTCGAGTGGAGTGTTATCTCCTCGACTAATCGGTATACTCGAGTATTACTACCAGTATTTATCTTGGAGTTTGGACCCGGTAACGGATTTGATTGGTGGATGGAAATTGGAGTAAAGTGGTGCTCTACTGGATTGGTTACTTACTTGAAAGTTGACGGAGTGTTAACTATTACTTGATCAATCTCTGGTATTGCAATAAGAATTTGGCTCCGAAAAGCCATCCATATCCTTATACTTTGGAATGATTAGTTCTTATCGTGTAATTGTTTCGTTTTAAAAGAAAAACTTTACACTCGTTCATTTTTTAGATTTGCTATTTGAAGTGTTATTGCTCACTTTTATGAACTTTTAATGCTCATTATTTTTCTACGTGATACCTGCACTTTTAAATAATGGTCAACTTGCTATTTGAAAACTCACTGGAATTTTAGCTCATTCCACTCCATTTATTTTCCTTACAGGAGGTACGAGTGAGGCGTGAGGCGTGTACATATTAGCGTAGTCTAATTGTTATGAAATTTGAAATTGTACTCGCGCTAGCACCCGACAAAGGTTCTTTGTACTTGAATTGTAAACACTTGGAAGTATCTTGGCGTGTAGAAGATTTGTATCTGGATTTGAGCATCAATGTATATATTAAGTTGAAATGGAAGTGCTATTTATTTTCTATGGGTGTACGTTATTTTTCTTGACCTATGAGTGAGTGAGTCCTGGCGAGAGATGGGCAGGCGATCCGCCAAACCCTGGGGAACGCCCTAGGGGGAGGTGGGGCCATTACAAGTGGTATCAGAGCTGCTTCGCGTGATCTCTATGCGGAGTGAGTTTGGGCCAAGTGGTAATATGGTCCCGATTATGTGAATAAGTGTAAAGGACTAAGTGCTCTTCTTGGACGTAAGTTATGTATCATGCCTGTTGTAAGTGGAAATCCCTTATCATGGATAAATATGTACGTCAGGTAGGAATCTCTAGTAGGGGTAATTTACTCTTGGGACCGGCCGGGTCGAGATGTGAATTATCTTATTATGGATTCTTATATTTGAATACCAAATAGTGGAGAGTACTAGAATAAGGGTCTGTATCTTGATTACACTTGAGGTAAGTTTGTGGTAGCACTATAAGTGAGAAAAAACCACTTGAAAGTTGGAGAAAAATCGTGTAGCATCAAGTTTTGTGTGAGCAAAGGTTAGAATTTCGAGAACAAAATTCTTTTCAGGGGGAGAGAGTGTGAGACCCCGAAATTTTAGTTTTCTTTCTAACCTTTATGTGAACTCATTTACGTTTAATTCTTGGTTATTTTAATGGGTGAATTTGAGTCAAGGAAGTGAATTTTGTTAAGAAAAGTTTCATAATCTCAAGTTGTTAGAAAATCTAGAATTTTCGCAGGAGGCTCTGCGCAGTTTTGGGAAATTGGCTATAACTTCTTATAGGAAAGTCGAAATTTAGTTCCATTTGTTGCGTTTGAAACTAGAATCAGAAGGCTTCCTACGGTGTAAAATTTAGAGTTTGATTCAATGCCCATAAATTCTAGAAAATTGGCAAAGTTGATTGAAAATTCTGCCCTGCACAAGTAAACATTGAAATGTTGTAGTTGTTTATGGCTTAATGTGGACCAATTTATGAACTAAATCTCTTTGAGGTGTCATCTAAAGATTTTTAGTATTTGAAGTCTAGTTTTTAACAAGTCAAGTTATATAAATTTTTTATATTTATAACTCAAGTTATAATTTTTCTAAAGGAAGGACATAAGTTAGGGTTTTTGTGCATACTAGGGTTTTAGTGTGTGTTTTTGTGTGCATTTTGGTAGTGTGATGCTGAGGACTTGTAAAATCTCTCATAATTTCTTAAAAATTCCCTTTTATTTGGAATCCAATATTTTACAATAACTTTACTACTCATTCACTTCCTTAATAGTTACAATTAATCATAGAACCAAGGGTTTTCCCTTTACTTTTATCGTTAACGTAAACTAAGGTTTTTACGTCTTTTGGTAGTGTGATTAATCGGTGTGGGGTGTGTACTTAATTTGGTGATTAAGAGTGAGCTTTGGATAAGAGAAAGTGTGTGATTAGAGTGATAATAATAAATTAGTGAATCATAAGTTAAAACCCTAGTACGCGGGATTTAAGGAAAATCGATTTGAACCGACGGGTACCGTTCGCTACTGATTGAGTGCACCAGTTGAGCACTACTTTGTTACCTTAATCTCCTTGTTTTAGTTGAGCTAATTAGCTCTTAATTAACTCTTAAGTCAGCCACCATTATTGACTAAGGAAAAGAGAGATATTTTGGTGGAAATATTTGTGATTAAGCCATTTGTCAAAAATCCAACCAAGGTCTTGACCAAGACGTTTTCCTTTCTTCTTGGCTCATTTTTCTTCATTTTCCTTCATCTTGGTCGTGACTTATGAGAGGAAAACGAAAAGAGTGAAGACCACTTCATTTCAATCTTGATTCCTAGCTTAGTTGAGTGAAAAATCAAGAATCTAAACCGATTAATCCTTTCTTTGAGCACTTGGGAATCTTGGTGTGCTAAAAGTTTATAAGGAAAGGTGGTGGATATCTCTTGCAAGTATCTTAGTGAGGCATTATGGCTGTCCATCCTATTTCTATCCCTTAAACTTGCTTAAGTTTGTATAACAACTTAAATTCTTGGCTAATACTAGTTATCTACGTAGTTTTGATGATTTTTGGTGGATTTTGAGTTAAGGTTTGGATGGTTCAGTTGTATTCCTTGTTGTTTAGAGAGAATATGATGTCTATAATCTTGTATAGAAAGTTGAAGTAGTGGTTCAAGCTAGAAATGTGAAGTTTATACCTTGAATGCATTAAATTCCAGATTTAAGGATTTCAAAAGCTCTGTTCTGACCAGTTCTATTCGTGTATGATGGAAGCCGAATTGGACTTAGGTTAAAACATAAAAGTTGCATACAATGATGTTCTATAGCTACCTGTAAAATTTTAGCTCAATCTGAGTACTGTATCACTTGAAATGACAAAAATACTCTTGACTGCCATAGGTATATTTTTGTGAACAGTTTTGACATTACATCATTTTGGCTGCATTTTTTCACCTTGATCCTTATCAAATCAGTCTTTGGCCAAAACACAAAACTTTTAGCCCTATGTTTCAGCTTTCCAAAGCATCTGAAAACACCTCAACAGAATTGTGTAGCCTGAGTTATTGTCATTTGAATTCAGTACTGACAACCATACTGACAAGGACCTTCTGGTTCTGTAATCTGTACTTTTGATCTAGATCAATTCTGAACTGGACTGAGTGGTCTTCATGAAAGTTGTAACTCTTCGTCTTAATTTCGAAATGGTATAAAGTGTACACTAATTTGATAAACGTAGCTCCAGTTGTGACCAAAATACTATAAGATGTCAAATCTGCTGGTTAGCCTTTTGTCTTCAAAACTGATTTCCGGTTGTATTATTAGACTTGTGTTGTAATTGGATGATTTTGGAGCATAATTAAAGGGCTATGTGGGTAACATTGCTTGTGTGTGTTTTGGGGCTTGAAAAAAATTATGAAACCATAAATGGCTGGAAAATAGGTAAACACAAAGGGCGTGCTGCCCAAATTTTCACTCGAGAGTTAGGCATATGTACCTGCGACTTGAGCGATGATTTGAGGTCAAGTTGGACTTGGATCGCCTATGGTATTCGAATTTTCTTTAGTCTGGGTATATAAGCTAAAATTTTGCCGGAACTCGTACCCTTGAAAAGTGAAAGTAGCAACCCTTTCAAAATACGATTTTCCCGGTCTTTGATACCAAGTGTAATTTCTAAAGTCGAAACCACTTCTTGACCATTACTAAACGAGGGAGCATGAATTTTTCGGATTTTGATAAGTATCTTGCATACTACTTAAACGAGTTGCATTTACTTTATTTTCTTGAAGCGAAACCCCTATGTTTTGAACTCTAGAGAGTTTTACATTCGTAAATGATATTTTATCGCAGATTTGGACTCCAACCAAGGAGTTGGACCTGAACGTGACTTTTGAGAGGCACTAGACCTTTGGTGAGTGCTTCCAAATACCTGGCTGAACTGGACATTTGTTTTCAATACTTGACCCATGTGATTTAATGATATGAAATTTTTGGATCGGTCAAGAGTGTACTTTATCGCACTTGCCCTAATATAATATATACTTGTTTATTGTTACAATTGACTTGATATACTTGTACTTAACTTGTAAGTGCTGAGCAGCAGCATGTACCAAACTCAATGTAAGTGGTAGGTGCCTCTCATTCCCGTCCCCGTACTTTTATCTTCATTCAGTCGATTGGAGTGTTATCTCATCGACTTTTTGGAGACCCAAACCCCATTGGCTAGTTAATCGAGTCGAGCCGGCAAGAGTTTGGTCAATTAGATAACGAACCATGGGTATCTAGTGTTGTCAAGTGGAGTATTATCTCCTCGACTAATCGGTATACTCGAGTATTACCACCAGTATTTATCTTGGAGTTTGGACCCGGTAACGGATTTGATTGGTGGATGGAAATTGGAGTTAAGTGGTGCTCTACTGGATTGGTTACTTACTTGAAAGTTGACGGAGTGTTAACTATTACTTGATCAAGCTCTGGTGTTGCAATAAGAATTTGGTTTCTGAAAGCCATCCATATCCTTATACTTTGGAATGATTAGTTCTTATCGTGTTATTGTTTCATTTTAAAAGAAAAACTTTACACTCGCTCATTTTTGAGATTTGCTACTTGAAGTGTTATTGCTCACTTTTATGAACTTTTAATGCTCATTATTTTGCAACGTGATACCTGCACTTTTAAATAATGGTCAACTTGCTATTTGAAAACTCACTGGAATTTTAGCTCATTCCACGCCATTTATTTTTCTTACAGGAGGTACGAGCGAGGCGTGAGGCGTGTACTTATTAGCGTAGTCTAATTGTTTTGAATTTTGAAATTGTACTCGCGCTAGCACCCGACAAGGGTTCTTTGTACTTGAATTGTAAACACTTGAAAGTATCTTGGCGTGTAGAACATTTGTATCTGGATTTGAGCATCAATGTATATATTAACTTGAAGTGGATGTACTATTTATTTTCTATGGATGTACGTTATTTTTCTTGAACTATGAGTGAGTGAGTCCTGGCGAGAGATGGGCAGGCGATCCGCCAAACCCTGGGGAATGCCCTAGGGGGAGGTGGGGCTATTACAAGTGGTATCAGAGCGGTTTCGCGTGATCTCTACGCGGAGTGAGCTTTGGCCAAGTGGTAATATGGTTCCGATTATGTGAATAAGTGTAAAGGACTAAGTGCTCTTTTTGGATGTAAGCTAGGAATCATGCCTGTTATAAGTGAAAATCCCTTATCATGGATAGATATGTACGTTAGGTAGGAATCTCTAGTAGGGGTGATTTACTCTTGGGACCGGCTGGCTCGAAATGTGAATTATTTTATTATGAATTTTTGTATTTGAATACCAAATAGTAGAGAGTACTAGAATAAGGATCTGTATCTTGATTGCACTTGAGATAAGTTTGTAATAGTACTATAAGTGAGAAAAAACCACTTGAAAGTTGGAGAAAAATCCTGTACCATCAAGTTTTGTGTGAGCAAATGTTAGAATTTCGATGACAAAATTCTTTTAAGAGGGAGAGAGTATGAGACCCCGAAATTTTATTTTTCTTTCTAACCTTTATGTGAACTTACTTATGTTTAATTCTTGGTTGTTTTAATGGTTGAATTTGAGTCAAGGGAGTGAATTTTGTTAAGAAAAGTTTCATAATTTCAAGTTGTTAGAAAATCTAGAATTTTCGTTGGAGGCTCTGCGTAGTTTTGGAAAATTGGCTATAACTTCTTATAGGAAAGTCGGAATTTGAGTTCCGTTTGTTGCGTTTGAAACTAGACTCAGAAGGCTTCCTACGGTGTAAAATTTAGAGTTTGATTCAATGCCCATAAATTCTAGGAAATTGGCAAAGTTGATTGAAATTTCTGCCCTGCACAAGTAAACATAGGAATGTTATAGTAGTTTATGGCTCAATTTGGATCAACTTATGAACTAAATCTCTTTGAGGTGTCTTCTAAAGATTTCTAGTATTTGAAATCTAGTTTTTAACAAGCCAAGTTATATAAATTTTTTATATTTATAACTCAAGTTATAATTTTTTAAAAGAAGGGCATAAGTTAGGGTTTTTGTGCATACAAGGGTTTTGGAGTATGTTTTTGTGTGCATTTTGGTAGTGTGATGGTGAGCACTTGTAAAATCTCTCATAATTTCTTAAAAATTTTCTTTTATTTGGAATCCATTATTTTACAATAGCTTTACTACTCATTCACTTCCTCAATTGTTACAATTAATCATAGAACCAAGGGTTTTCCCTTTACTTTTATCGTTAAGGTAAACTAAGGTTTTTACATCTTTTGGTAGTGTGATTAATCGGTGTGGAGTGTGTACTTAATTTGGTGATTAAGAGTGAGTTTTGGATAAGAGAAAGTGTGTGATTAGAGTGATAATAATAAATTAGTGAATCATAAGTTAAAACCCTAGTACGCGGGATTTAAGGAAAATCGGTTTGAACCGACGGGTACCGTTCGCTACCGATTGAGTGCACCAGTTGAGCACTACTTTATTACCTTAATCTCCTTGTTTTAGTTGAGCTAATTAGCTCTTAATTAAATCTAAAGTCAGCCACCATTATTGACTAAGGAAAAGAGAGATATTTTGGTGGAAATATTTGTGATTAAGCCATTTGTCAAAAATCCAACCAAGGTCTTGACCAAGACATTTTTCTTTCTTCTTATCTTTCTTCTTGGCTCATTTTTCTTCATTTTCCTTCATCTTGGTCGTGACTTATAAGAGGAAAAAGAAAAGAGTGAAGACCACTTCATTTCAATCTTGATTCCTAGCTTAGTTGAGTGAAAAATCAAGAATCTAAACCGATTAATCCTTTCTTTGAGCACTTGGGAATCTTGGTATGCTAAAAGTTTATAAGGAAAGGTGGTGGATATCTCTTGCAAGTATCTTAGTGAGGCATTATGGCTGTCCATCCTATTTCTATCCCTTAAACTTGCTTAAGTTTGTATAACAACTTAAATTCTTGGCTAATGCTAGTTATCTAAGTAGTTTTGATGATTTTTGGTGGATTTTGAGTTAGGGTTTGGATGGATCAGTTGTATTCCTTGTTTTTTAAAGAGCATATGATGTCTATAATCTTGTATAGGAAGTTGAAGTAGTGGTTCAAGCTAGAAATGTGAAGTTTATACCTTGAATGCATTAAATTCCAAATTTAAGGATTTCAAATGATCTGTTCTGACCAGTTCTATTCGTGTATGATGGATGCCGAATTGGACTTAGATTAAAACAAAAAAGTTGTATAAAATGATGTTCTGTAGCTGCCTGTAAAATTTTCGCTCAATCTGAGTACTGTATCACTTGAAATGACAAAAATACCCTTGGCTGCCATAGGTATAGTTTTGTGGACAGTTTTGACATTTCATCATTCTGGCTTCATTTCTTCACCTTGATGCGTATCAAATCAGCCTTTGGCCGAAACACAAAACTTTTAGCCTTATGTTTCAGCTTTCCAAAGCATCTAAAAACACCTCAAACGGAATTGTGTAACCTGAGTTATTGTCATTTGAATTCAGTACTGACAACCATACTGACAAGGACATTCTGGTTTTGTAATATGTACTTTTGACCTAGATCAATTCTGAACTGGATTGAGTGGTCTGCATGAAAGTTCTAACTCTTCGTCTTAGTTTCAAAACGGTATAAAGTGTACACCAATTTGATAAACGTAGCTCCAGTTGTGATCAAAATACTATAAGATGTCAAATCTGCTGGTTAGCCTTTTGTCTTCAAAACTGATTTCCGGTTGTATTATTAGACTTGTGTTGTAATTGGATGATTTTGTAGCGTAATTGAAGGGCTATGTGGGTAACATTGCTTGTGTGTGTTTTGGGATTTGAGAAAAACAATGAAACCATAAATGGTTGGAAAATAGGTAAACACAAAGGGCGTGCTGCCCAAATTTTCACTCGAGAGTTAGGCATATGTACCTGCGACTTGAGCGATGATTTGAGGTCAAGTTGGACTTGGATCGCCTATGGTATTCGAGTTTTCTTTAGTCAGGATATATAAGCTAAAATTTTGTCGGAACTCGTACCCTTGAAAAGTGAAAATAGCGACCCTTTCAAAATATGATTTTCCCGGTCTTTGATACCAAGTGTAATTTCTAAAGTCAAAATCACTTCTTGACCATTACTAAACGAGGGAGCATGAATTTTTCGGACTTTGATAAATATCTTGAATACTACTTAAACGAGTTGCATTTACTTGATTTTCTTGAAGCGAAACCCCTATGTTTCGAACGCTAGAGAGTTTTACATTCGTAAATGATATTTTATCACAAATTTGGACTCCAACCAAGGAGTTGGACCTGAACGTGACTTTTGAGAGGCACTAGACCTTTGGTGAGTGCTTCCAAATACCTGGTTGAACTGGACATTTATTTTCAATATTTGACCCATGTGATTTAATGATATTTAATTTGTTGGATCGGACAAAAGTGTACTTTATCGCACTTGCCCTAATATGATATATACTTGTTTATTGATACAATTGACTTGATATACTTGTACTTAACTTGTAAGTGCTGAGCGGCAGCATGTGTGAGAACCCTGAAAATATATATACAAATATCATTTCGTATTTCATTTGCATTTTTAATTCATTAGTAATTTTAGCATTACTTTCACTTGTTTGCAGATAAGTACTTAAAAACACTTTTCATGTGTGAACTAATATAATTTTTCTAAGTTATGAAATTTCTTGGTTTTGCTTAAATATATTAATACATTTGGAATTAGAATAATTTTATCGCCTTAACATAAAACGTTAGAACACTTAGTCTCCATTACGCTAAATCAACGTTACTTGAGCCGATTAATCTTACTACCTTAAAATAAATTATTTAAAGTCCAATAATTAATTCTAATTAGTGAATAACGTTAAAAATATAAAGCCGACAAATTTTAGATAAGAATAATACAAGTATACTATATACGCGTGGGACGCAAATATTTCGATAATTGAAGCCTTGCAAGATTAGTACATCATTAGGAATTTAATTTACGTTTGGAATAATTTTTGGAGTTAAATTGGAATTGGGGTCTTAAGTGGTCATTAGTAGGACAATGTGAAATGTCCAAATTACCCTCTACAATATCACAAAACCACCATGCAAACCCAAAACATTTCCGGACACCATAATAACCAACCTCTCCATTCGGCCAACCCACATCTTCACCACCTACACACTCAAACCTCTCAAACACTCCACCTCCATTCCATATCCTCTGCACACTTTTCACCCCAGACCACACTCCACCTTCACTTCGTTATCATCGACTGAGAGAGAGAGGGAAAGACCGAGCTGCACTCTGCAATCCGAGAGGGAAGAAAAGAAAGGAAGTCGCACGAGCTGCAACACTTCCAAATTTCTGTCCGTAAGCTAGAGTGAAACCAGGGAGAGCAAGTGGATATCGTGGGAGTCCCATCCATTTCTGCGCCATCACCCAGCTGCAATCCAGTTTCAACCTCCACCAGTCCCAACCACTGAAATCCAAGCCAACCTCCAGTTACGAGCGAGCCGAGAGAGGGACAGACTTCAGCACCTTGTCGTGTGAGTGAGCTTTCAGTGAGGTAATTTCCTGGACTGAAAAATGGTTAACCAGAGGTAGTATAAGCAAGCTTTGGACTTGCATGTGAGGTCTTTATGCTCGGATGATGTATTGAGGATGAAAAGGAAAAATCTGTTTGGAAGGATTGTAGCTGCCGAAATTTTTGCTAGAAATTGGTAACTTTAATTAGCTAAGCTGCGATAATCTGAGCACATAAACGTAACTAGCTACGTGATAATATGATGATTAAGCTAACTACTAGTAGATGAAGCTATAACAGAGCTTGCATGTATTGATTGTGCAGTCGGTTGACGAAATCAGAGCTTAGAAAAATCTGTTTTGGTAGCAAATGGTTCTGCTGAGAACTTGACTGGAATAATGCAGCTTGATTTGGTTTAATTTTGTTGTTTTAAGCTTATAACCATGATTAGCTAGTTAATAACAAGATAATTGAGCTTTGCATGGAGTTAAGTAGTTGAGTTAGAACAGAAAATAAAAATAAAATGCAATCAGTTTCTGTGCAGCTACAACCGAGGCTAGCTGGAAATTTTTCTTGAAAAATTGGATGACTTTTGTTGATTGTTCGAACTTAATTTTTGAATTAAAAATGTTAATCAGTTAGTTAAGTAGTTGTATGTTGAATTCGAGTATTTAAATCACTGAATAAGCCGAGGAAAAATTTGATTTAAGAATAACGAGCTGCTGGACATTTCCTCTGTTAAGCCGTGAGACCTGAGTTGGAAAATGTTTGTTCGAACCAGGAAATTTTGAGGATTGTAGCTATTGTTTGGACTTAATTTTAAACTGGATGCGATTTGTAGCTAGCTAAATATTTGCATGCCAAAATGGAGCACTTAACGCAATAATTTAGCCAAAGAAAATTTTAATATGAGATCAAGGGCTGCTGGAAAATTTAGTTAACCAAGTGTTTGAGCTGAAAATATTAAATTGTTTCTGGAATTCACAGGTGGATTTTTGAATATTTTCCTTGGCATATAATAGTTTCGAAATGCAGGAAAAAGGTGTATTTTAAGATATATAAGCTGTTTAGCAATGAAACATTTGATATCTCGAAAGATTTAACCAAAAATGTGGGTATACAACTGCTGGAAATTTTCCTTGTGGTTGCCAAAGTTTGAGTTAGAATTTCCAGCTTGATTGTGAAATTTTCTTTGAAAACATAATGGTTGAAAATGCCTGGAAAATGTGGTGTTAGAATTCTATAAGAGATGTATGGATGGTTTGAATAAAAATCTTATGGTTTTAAAAGAGAAAAAGGAGCTTTTCACAAGTGAACAAGAGTTTCCAGATTTTCGGATTTCACTGACCAGTCTAGGCAAAATGCTTATATCTTGGTGTACGAAAATCCATTTAAGGCGCCGTCAGTGGCATTTGAAACTAGAATTATGGGCCTTTGTTCTGTAGAAATTTCATATTTTTCCTCCATGTGTACTGCGGTTCGTGACTCCTCAAAGTAGGCTGTCCTGCTGACATGTCCTGTCCTTCATGAAATTGAAATCTTGACTTGGATCAAACACTTAGCTTGTTTGTGAATTGAATTCCTGATTTAAATTGTGGTTGGATGTGATTGAGGGTTGTCAAAGGCTAATGATTGATGGAGCCTTAGCCATTTGAATAATTTTATATAAGTGTTTAAGTGTGGTGAAATTGAACTGCTGGACTTGTTTGGAGCTAATATGTTTATTTCGATTAAGTTAAGATGTGATATGAACTTGCCAAACACCAATTGCTAATGATTGACGAAGCCTTGGTTATATATTTTTGTTCAAATGAAATTGACTTTGTTGAAATCTAGGGCTAATGATTGAAGAAGCCCTAGTGACTTGCTTTTGAGATGTGATCTTGATTTGCTGGAGAAATTTAAGTTACAACGTGATTTCGAAGTGGGATCGAACTGGTGAATTTCGTGTCGACCCCACAAATCCGAGAATGTTTAAACAACTATCTAGACATTTTGCGCTTAGCATTAATTGATAAAACCTAGTATTATATGTTAAAGATAAAAGTTTCGTGCAGGGATTTTCTAAACCTTGTCAACTCGATATTTCTTCCTTTAAGCTTAAACAAGCCTTATTATTTTTAGAAAATGATTTCACTAGTTTTAAAACCCTAAGTCTTGATCTATTTCCTTTTCTTTCCTTAAAATTGTCCCTGGCTAATTGTTTAGAGGAAAATTTCCAAATACAAGATTTTAGTGACTTTAACTAAAAATAGCAGAAAACCTCCTTGGCAAGAAAATTTATTCTAAATAAAATAGTACTAGCCGCACTCGTATAAAGAAAAATATTTTTAAGGAAATCCATATAAAACATTTCCTACTTTTACAAAATTTCAATCCTAAGTGGATGGTCGAATTGTTTCAAGTAAATAATACTAGTTACCCTCTTCTAAGGAAAAGTATCTCAAGGAAAACTATAAGGAACATTTTTACTACTTTTGTCAAGTTTCAACCTAAATAGATTTTTGAAATTTCTTGAGAAAGTAAACTAGTAATATATTAGATAATTCCCTATACGAATAAGTTTAAAAATTAAATAGAAAACTTATAGTTTCAAAATTTGGTATTCTAGGATATTGCGAGGACGCGGAATTCGATCCCCAACTTGACATATGAACTTCACTCTTGGTGAGTGTCCCTGCCTGTTCTATGCTTACTTGGTTAAAGTGCTTTCTTGACTCAATATGTGATAATTTGCAAAACTAGTTTTTGATCCATCGAAGTGAGCAGTGTGTACTTTATCGCACTAGCCGTTCGAGTGGTGACTTGCGTGAATCATTTTCTCGTGAATCCATGAATCTAAATGTAGTTACGTCGTTGGGTGAATCCCTCGACGCGTGAATCTAACTACAATAACGTCGTTGGGTGAATCCCTCGACCAATTATCTACGGGTATACGCGAGTATACTACGTCCTTAGTTGACGTTCGGGCCCGGGACAGGGGTATGAATGGTGACGGGTTAGGATTAAAATGAGTGGATCTACATGGACTATAAGTAGTGAGAGTTGATGGAGGGTCAACTACGCTGAATGGTGATCAAGCGAGGAAAATGGCTCCTGAGAGCCCCTGTATCCTACCTTGTGCTGCTATACGCTTTCCTAACTGTTCAATTTGGTTAAGTTGCTACTCGCTGTTTGATTTACGTGAATGCATATTTTGGGGCACCACTGAGCTTTGGCTCACCCCACGTTTATTTGTTTTCCTTACAGGTCTGGAAGTTGAAAGAATTTGAGCTGCTTATATTTCCTATGAATGTACTTGAACAACTTGAATTTAGATTTCGGTTTGTAATGAATTCTACGTTAAGTACTGTACCTTTTATTTTGGTTGCCACTTGAAGTTGGAAAAGTGTAATCCCTAATTCTAATATTCGGTTTGTATGTTTATATTGGTATAGTATGTCTTTAACCCTTGCGAGTAACGTGTGAAGTGTTTAAGAGCCGTCGTTTGGCTAAGTTGTATGCTATTATCTTTAAAGTTAATGTGGTGATAGAAATTGATTTATTTCGGAAGAATTATTTTTGTAGTAGTTTAGGTTAATCCCTGGAGGATTTTGAGTTAGAATGCTTGCGTGAGTCCTGGCGAGAGTTGGGCAGACGGCCCGCCAACCCTTTGGTTCGCTTTAGGGGGAAGTGGGGTCGCCACAGCATGTACCACACTCAATGTGAGTGGTAGGTGCCTCTCATTCCCGTCCCCGTACTTTTATCTTCATTCAGTAGATTGGAGTGTTATCTCATCGACTTTTTGGGGATCCAAACCCCATTGGCTAGTTAATCGAGTCGAACCAGCAAGGGTTTGGTCAATTAGATTATGAACCATGGGTATCTAGTGTTGTCGAGTGGAGTGTTATCTCCTCGACTAATCGGTATACTCGAGTATTACTACCAGTATTTATCTTGGAGTTTGGACCCGGTAACGGATTTGATTGGTGGATGGAAATTGGAGTAAAGTGGTGCTCTACTGGATTGGTTACTTACTTGAAAGTTGACGGAGTGTTAACTATTACTTGATCAATCTCTGGTATTGCAATAAGAATTTGGCTCCGAAAAGCCATCCATATCCTTATACTTTGGAATGATTAGTTCTTATCGTGTAATTGTTTCGTTTTAAAAGAAAAACTTTACACTCGTTCATTTTTTAGATTTGCTATTTGAAGTGTTATTGCTCACTTTTATGAACTTTTAATGCTCATTATTTTTCTACATGATACCTGCACTTTTAAATAATGGTCAACTTGCTATTTGAAAACTCACTGGAATTTTAGCTCATTCCACTCCATTTATTTTCCTTACAGGAGGTACGAGTGAGGCGTGAGGCGTGTACATATTAGCGTAGTCTAATTGTTATGAAATTTGAAATTGTACTCGCGCTAGCACCCGACAAAGGTTCTTTGTATTTGAATTGTAAACACTTGGAAGTATCTTGGCGTGTAGAAGATTTGTATCTGGATTTGAGCATCAATGTATATATTAAGTTGAAATGGAAGTGCTATTTATTTTCTATGGGTGTACGTTATTTTTCTTGACCTATGAGTGAGTGAGTCCTGGCGAGAGATGGGCAGGCGATCCGCCAAACCCTGGGGAACGCCCTAGGGGGAGGTGGGGCCATTACAAGTGGTATCAGAGCTGCTTCGCGTGATCTCTATGCAGAGTGAGTTTGGGCCAAGTGGTAATATGGTCCCGATTATGTGAATAAGTGTAAAGGACTAAGTGCTCTTCTTGGACGTAAGTTATGTATCATGCCTGTTGTAAGTGGAAATCCCTTATCATGGATAAATATGTACGTCAGGTAGGAATCTCTAGTAGGGGTAATTTACTCTTGGGACCGGCCGGGTCGAGATGTGAATTATCTTATTATGGATTCTTATATTTGAATACCAAATAGTGGAGAGTACTAGAATAAGGGTCTGTATCTTGATTACACTTGAGGTAAGTTTGTGGTAGCACTATAAGTGAGAAAAAACCACTTGAAAGTTGGAGAAAAATCGTGTAGCATCAAGTTTTGTGTGAGCAAAGGTTAGAATTTCGAGAACAAAATTCTTTTCAGGGGGAGAGAGTGTGAGACCCCGAAATTTTAGTTTTCTTTCTAACCTTTATGTGAACTCATTTACGTTTAATTCTTGGTTATTTTAATGGGTGAATTTGAGTCAAGGAAGTGAATTTTGTTAAGAAAAGTTTCATAATCTCAAGTTGTTAGAAAATCTAGAATTTTCGCAGGAGGCTCTGCGCAGTTTTGGGAAATTGGCTATAACTTCTTATAGGAAAGTCGAAATTTAGTTCCATTTGTTGCGTTTGAAACTAGAATCAGAAGGCTTCCTACGGTGTAAAATTTAGAGTTTGATTCAATGCCCATAAATTCTAGAAAATTGGCAAAGTTGATTGAAAATTCTGCCCTGCACAAGTAAACATTGAAATGTTGTAGTTGTTTATGGCTTAATGTGGACCAATTTATGAACTAAATCTCTTTGAGGTGTCATCTAAAGATTTTTAGTATTTGAAGTCTAGTTTTTAACAAGTCAAGTTATATAAATTTTTTATATTTATAACTCAAGTTATAATTTTTCTAAAGGAAGGACATAAGTTAGGGTTTTTGTGCATACTAGGGTTTTAGTGTGTGTTTTTGTGTGCATTTTGGTAGTGTGATGCTGAGGACTTGTAAAATCTCTCATAATTTCTTAAAAATTCCCTTTTATTTGGAATCCAATATTTTACAATAACTTTACTACTCATTCACTTCCTTAATAGTTACAATTAATCATAGAACCAAGGGTTTTCCCTTTACTTTTATCGTTAACGTAAACTAAGGTTTTTACGTCTTTTGGTAGTGTGATTAATCGGTGTGGGGTGTGTACTTAATTTGGTGATTAAGAGTGAGCTTTGGATAAGAGAAAGTGTGTGATTAGAGTGATAATAATAAATTAGTGAATCATAAGTTAAAACCCTAGTACGCGGGATTTAAGGAAAATCGATTTGAACCGACGGGTACCGTTCGCTACTGATTGAGTGCACCAGTTGAGCACTACTTTGTTACCTTAATCTCCTTGTTTTAGTTGAGCTAATTAGCTCTTAATTAACTCTTAAGTCAGCCACCATTATTGACTAAGGAAAAGAGAGATATTTTGGTGGAAATATTTGTGATTAAGCCATTTGTCAAAAATCCAACCAAGGTCTTGACCAAGACGTTTTCCTTTCTTCTTGGCTCATTTTTCTTCATTTTCCTTCATCTTGGTCGTGACTTATGAGAGGAAAACGAAAAGAGTGAAGACCACTTCATTTCAATCTTGATTCCTAGCTTAGTTGAGTGAAAAATCAAGAATCTAAACCGATTAATCCTTTCTTTGAGCACTTGGGAATCTTGGTGTGCTAAAAGTTTATAAGGAAAGGTGGTGGATATCTCTTGCAAGTATCTTAGTGAGGCATTATGGCTGTCCATCCTATTTCTATCCCTTAAACTTGCTTAAGTTTGTATAACAACTTAAATTCTTGGCTAATACTAGTTATCTACGTAGTTTTGATGATTTTTGGTGGATTTTGAGTTAAGGTTTGGATGGTTCAGTTGTATTCCTTGTTGTTTAGAGAGAATATGATGTCTATAATCTTGTATAGAAAGTTGAAGTAGTGGTTCAAGCTAGAAATGTGAAGTTTATACCTTGAATGCATTAAATTCCAGATTTAAGGATTTCAAAAGCTCTGTTCTGACCAGTTCTATTCGTGTATGATGGAAGCCGAATTGGACTTAGGTTAAAACATAAAAGTTGCATACAATGATGTTCTATAGCTACCTGTAAAATTTTAGCTCAATCTGAGTACTGTATCACTTGAAATGACAAAAATACTCTTGACTGCCATAGGTATATTTTTGTGAACAGTTTTGACATTACATCATTTTGGCTGCATTTTTTCACCTTGATCCTTATCAAATCAGTCTTTGGCCAAAACACAAAACTTTTAGCCCTATGTTTCAGCTTTCCAAAGCATCTGAAAACACCTCAACAGAATTGTGTAGCCTGAGTTATTGTCATTTGAATTCAGTACTGACAACCATACTGACAAGGACCTTCTGGTTCTGTAATCTGTACTTTTGATCTAGATCAATTCTGAACTGGACTGAGTGGTCTTCATGAAAGTTGTAACTCTTCGTCTTAATTTCGAAATGGTATAAAGTGTACACTAATTTGATAAACGTAGCTCCAGTTGTGACCAAAATACTATAAGATGTCAAATCTGCTGGTTAGCCTTTTGTCTTCAAAACTGATTTCCGGTTGTATTATTAGACTTGTGTTGTAATTGGATGATTTTGGAGCATAATTAAAGGGCTATGTGGGTAACATTGCTTGTGTGTGTTTTGGGGCTTGAAAAAAATTATGAAACCATAAATGGCTGGAAAATAGGTAAACACAAAGGGCGTGCTGCCCAAATTTTCACTCGAGAGTTAGGCATATGTACCTGCGACTTGAGCGATGATTTGAGGTCAAGTTGGACTTGGATCGCCTATGGTATTCGAATTTTCTTTAGTCTGGGTATATAAGCTAAAATTTTGCCGGAACTCGTACCCTTGAAAAGTGAAAGTAGCAACCCTTTCAAAATACGATTTTCCCGGTCTTTGATACCAAGTGTAATTTCTAAAGTCGAAACCACTTCTTGACCATTACTAAACGAGGGAGCATGAATTTTTCGGATTTTGATAAGTATCTTGCATACTACTTAAACGAGTTGCATTTACTTTATTTTCTTGAAGCGAAACCCCTATGTTTTGAACTCTAGAGAGTTTTACATTCGTAAATGATATTTTATCGCAGATTTGGACTCCAACCAAGGAGTTGGACCTGAACGTGACTTTTGAGAGGCACTAGACCTTTGGTGAGTGCTTCCAAATACCTGGCTGAACTGGACATTTGTTTTCAATACTTGACCCATGTGATTTAATGATATGAAATTTTTGGATCGGTCAAGAGTGTACTTTATCGCACTTGCCCTAATATAATATATACTTGTTTATTGTTACAATTGACTTGATATACTTGTACTTAACTTGTAAGTGCTGAGCAGCAGCATGTACCAAACTCAATGTAAGTGGTAGGTGCCTCTCATTCCCGTCCCCGTACTTTTATCTTCATTCAGTCGATTGGAGTGTTATCTCATCGACTTTTTGGAGACCCAAACCCCATTGGCTAGTTAATCGAGTCGAGCCGGCAAGAGTTTGGTCAATTAGATAACGAACCATGGGTATCTAGTGTTGTCAAGTGGAGTATTATCTCCTCGACTAATCGGTATACTCGAGTATTACCACCAGTATTTATCTTGGAGTTTGGACCCGGTAACGGATTTGATTGGTGGATGGAAATTGGAGTTAAGTGGTGCTCTACTGAATTGGTTACTTACTTGAAAGTTGACGGAGTGTTAACTATTACTTGATCAAGCTCTGGTTTTGCAATAAGAATTTGGCTCCAGAAAGCCATCCATATCCTTATACTTTGGAATGATTAGTTCTTATCGTGTTATTGTTTCGTTTTAAAAGAAAAACTTTACACTCGTTCATTTTTGAGATTTACTAGTTGAAGTGTTATTACTCACTTTTATCAACTTTTAATACTCATTATTTTGCTACGTGATACCTGCACTTTTAAATAATGGTCAACTTGCTATTTGAAAACTTATTGGGATTTTAGCTCATTCCACGCCATTTGTTTTCCTTACAGGAGGCATGAGCGAGGCGTGAGGCGTGTACAGATTAGCGTAGTCTAAATATTTTGAATTTTGAAATTGTACTCGCGCTAGCACCCGACAAGGGTTTTTTGTACTTGAATTGTAAACATTTGAAAGTATCTTGGCGTGTAGAAGATTTGTATCTGGATTTGAGCATCAATGTAGATATTAAGTTGAAGTGCATGTGCTATTTATTTTCTATGGATGTACGTTATTTTTCTTAAACTATGAGTGAGTGAGTCCTAGCGAGAGATGGGCAGGCGACCCGCCAAACCCTTGGGAACGCCCTAGGGGGAGGTGGGGTCATTACAAGTGGTATCAGAGCTGCTTCGCGTGATCTCTACGCGGAGTGAGTTTGGGCCAAGTGGTAATATGGTCCTGATTATGTGAATAAGTGTAAAGGACTAAGTGCTCTTCTTGGACGTAAGCTATGAATCATGCCTGTTAGAAGTGGAAATCCCTTATCATGGATAGATATGTACGTCAGGTAGGAATCTCTAGTAGGGGTGATTTACTCTTGGGACCGGCCTGGTCGAGATGTGAATTATCTTATTATAGATTCTTATATTTGAGTACCAAATAGTGGAGAGTACTAGAATAAGGGTCTGTATCTTGATTGCACTTGAGGTAAGTTTGTGGAAGCACTATAAGTGAGAAAAAACGACTTGAAAGTTGGAGAAAAATCCTGTACCATCAAGTTTTGTGTGAGCAAAGGTTAGAATTTCGAGGACAAAATTCTTTTAAAGGGGAGAGTGTGTGAGACCCCGAAATTTTAGTTTTCTTTCTAACCTTTATGTGAACTCACTTACGTTTAATTCTTGGTTATTTTAATGGTTGAATTTGAGTCAAGGGGTGAATTTTGTTAAGAAAAATTTCATAATCTCAAGTTGTTAGAAAATCTAGAATTTTTGCAGGAGACTCTGCGCAGTTTTGGAAAATTGTCTATAACACTCACCTTTTACACCTCAAAACTGTCCTAGAAACACTCAAAGCTCACTCCCTATTTGCCAAACTTTCCAAATGCATCTTTGGATAGTCTTAAGTAGAGTATTTGGGACACATTATCTGTGGAGATGGAGTGCAGGCAGACCCCCCAAAAATCAAGAGCATGTTGGACTAGCCTACACCTACATCAGTAAAGGATCTGAGAGGATTTTTGGGACTTATAGGCTACTACAGGAGGTTCGTGAGAGGATATGGACTCATTGCCAAGCCACTTACTGAGTTGTTGTTGAAGAAGGAAAATTTCCACTGGAATGAACATACTGAGCTAGCCTTCCAAAAGCTTAAACAGCTGATGAGTAGCACACCAGTCCTAACACTTCCTAATTTGTCCTTACCCTTTGTTCTGGAAATAGATGCTAGTCATAAAGCTATAGGAACCATACTCATGCAGCAAGGAAGACCCATTGTCTATCTCAGTCAAGCCTTGGGACCTAAAAACTTGGGGTTATCAATATATGAGAAGGAACTACTGTCCCTTATCACAGCTGTATCTAAGTGAAGGCATTACTTGTTGGGAAATCACTTCATTATCAAGACAGATCACCAGAGCTTAAAATATCTATTGGAGCAGATGATAACTATCCCCCTTTAGCAAAAGTGGCTTACTAAGTTGTTAGGACTGGATTATGAAATACAGTACAAGAAAGGAAAGGAAAATCTGGTGGCTGATACACTGTTCAGAAGAGGCTATGAAGAAGACAGCTCTACACACAGTCTCTCGGTCATGAAACCTGCATGGCTGTCTGAAGCCCTGGAAAGCTACCAAGGGGATAGTACAGTGACTAAGCTAACTGAAGCCTTGACTATTGCACCTGACTCTTCCCAAAATTACTCTTTTGTTAGGGGATTGCTCAAGTATAAAGGCAGGGTGTACATTGGAGCATCAGGGAACTTGAGACAGAAGCTGATAGCCTGCTTTCATGACTCTCACCTTGGGGGACATTCAGGCAATCTGGGAGCCTATCAGAGGTTGAAGGGGCCATTCTTCTGGCCAGGGATGAAGAGAGAGGTAGAAGAGTGGGTGCAGCAATGTGATGTTTGCAAAATGAGCAAGGTAGAAAATTGCAAAACACCAGGCCTACTGCAACCCCTTCCTGTCCCTGAGCAAGCATGGCAGCACATTTCAATGGACTTCATAGAAGGATTACCCAAATCCCAAGGATCTGAAGGGATACTGGTGGTCATTGACAGGTTCACCAAGTACTGCCATCTCTTAGCACTACCTTCTAAGTATACAGTACAATCAGTAGCTAACATGTTTTTTGATAACATCTACAAGATGCACGGATTACCTCTGAGCATTGTATTAGATAGGGATAGGCTATTTACTAGCATGTTCTGGCAGGAGCTGTTTGGAAAACTAGGTACGGAGCTGCACTATTCCCCAGCCTACTACCCTCAGACAGATGGGTAGACAGAAAGGTTGAACAGGTGTGTGGAGACATACTTGAGGTGTTTGTGTTTCTAACAACCTCACAAATGGAAGTCCTTGCTAACAGCTACTGAATGGTGGTACAACACCAACCATCACACAGCCTTGAAAATGACTCTTTTTCAGGCTCTGTATGGTTATCCACCCTTTCAATTAGGCCTCAATGCCTTAGAAACTTCGGTAGCTGCTGTGGAACAATGGCTAGGGGATAGAAGGAAATGGAATGAATTGCTGAAGGGAAATCTAATCAAGGCTCAGAATCGAATAAAACCGTTTGCTGACAAAAACAGAATTGAAAGGAGTTTCCAGGTGGGAGTTGGGTCTATATGAAATTGCAGCCTTACAGACAAACTTCAGTAGCAGTCAGAAGGAACCTAAAGTTATCTTCCAAGTATTATGGCCCTTACAAGGTCCTTCAGAAGATTAAGAATGCAACCTATAGACTGGAGTTACCTTCTGGTTCTTTGATAGATCCTACCTTCCATGTCTCCTTGCTTAAACCATCTGCAAAAGATCATGTTGTGACTCAAGAGTTACCATTGACTACTGCGGATGGATAGATTAAGATTGCCCTTGAAAGAGTGATGGCTACTCGAGATATCATAAGGAAAAGGCAGAAGGTGACTCAATTGTTGATCAAATGGTTGAACCTAGGCACTAAAGACTCAACTTAGGAGGATGTCACGATGATACAATCACAGTTTCCTAATTTCCAGCTCAATCCTAATGACTAGGATTCTTAAGGGGGAGGTGTTGTAATGACCCTAGATATTTTCACTAGATATTTTTAGCAGAAATGTATCTGTCATGCTTTCATTTTCAGGAAGTTAGTTAGTATTTCAGAAAGTTAGTTAAGTCAGATAGTTGTTAAAAGGCATGCATGCATGCATGACCATTCTGTTGAGAGATTGGTTAGACATGGAAGGATCTAGAGGAAGAATCCTGTATAAATAAACCTAAGAGGGACGTGAAGAGGCATGCAATCAGATACAAACAAATTCAGTTTTCTTCTTCTGCATTCTCTCTTCCTCCCTTCCCTCTCACGTTTCTTCTCCCTGTTACTTTTCCTCTACCTTTCTTAGCTATCTCAGACCATAACTAGAGGAAACATTACAGTAATACAAAAGTTTATAATACGGAAAAGTTTCTAATAGACAAATACAAACAATCTAGTACTTTATTTGCAGTGATACGTCAATCTAGTAGTGAACAATCAAGATAAAAGTCTTTGTCAGTTTAGTCTAATTAATATGCTATATTCCATCATGTATAGAAAAAAGAACTAAATGCATAAGGTAGGAACAAGGACTAGAAGTTTAGAACAACATAGTCAAGTGAGATCTTCCTAATTTCTAACCAAGAAACATATATATCCCAGCACTAATGATATATTCAGAATCCTATCAAGTTGTGAAATTTTTGTTATGTATACTATGAAAACAGGGATTGTCTAACGTTCCAAAATAACTGCACCTTAAATTACTTTCATTTTTTTTATTCTCACACAAGAATT
Source organism: Coffea eugenioides (assembly GCF_003713205.1). NCBI lineage: Eukaryota > Viridiplantae > Streptophyta > Magnoliopsida > Gentianales > Rubiaceae > Coffea > Coffea eugenioides. Next base: position 25,216,567 of record NC_040040.1, on the reverse strand, counting down.
CCACTGCATCACAACTCACAAGAACAACTGTAGTGCAAGCTATCCCCTTCTAAGTTGTAACAAAAAGAAGCAAGCAAAACAACATAACTAAACAATAGCAATGAGCAATCCAATGATAGAGAAACAACATAGCATCACAATTTTCTATGACACAAGTATTAGTCAACATTCAACAAGAAAAAAAATAGGACTTGAAAGTAAGTCCTACTTACTAGAAATCACGGTGATTTTGCGAAAACAACCAAATTTGATTGGTCGGCGACTGCTACAGCCTACGGCTAGGTGGAATCATAGTTGGTCCACTAGTCTTGACTGTGAAAAATGGAGAAACTCACGGTCACAGTAGTTTGCATGGTGGTGGTTGGGCATGAAAATGGAGAAGCTTGCAGTGGTTTTTGGTGGAGAAAAATTGATAACAGTGAAAGTGAAGAGGTGACTGGTGAAGATTGAAGAAATGGTTGGAAGTAACTGATGAAGAGATGGTTAGTCGTTGAATGGTGGGCTGGTGGAGCCGATTGCGAGGTGCAGTGGAGAGATTGGGATTCGGAAGGAAAATAGGAAATAATTTTGGATAAAAATCATTTGTTTGGATAGGGTATTATTTGAAATATTATTTGGAATAATTACTGTAGCACTTTTTGTGATGTGATGTATGTGAGATAAAAAGGTGGTTGGGAATATAAAAAGGTGAGTTGGGAAATGTGTTTATGATGCAAGCGAAATATTATTTGAGATAATAATGCTATCCAAACACTCCAACCTAATGTTTAATGTTATTTCTATATAATGTGAAATGACATATATATCCTAACTAACAAGTCCAATGAAACTGCTTGAACAGGAGACAAGTCGAGAGTTCGAGCTTGGCGAACCGAGCTTGATCGAAGTTTTAGGCTATCGAGTTAATAACAGTACTACTGTGCTACGAGTGTCTATACTTTGTCAAGTTCCCCTAGCATGAAAATGAAACTTGACCAAACATGCAAGCCAACTTAACGTCTACCAATCAGAGAGGTGAAATAACTCTCAATTTCCTTTCATTGTGTTCTACATGTGCCAAAGATTCTGCACAGCCCCCGTCACACGTGTGAAACTCCCAATCGACCAAAAAAAAAATCTTTGAAAATGAGACGGAAATTAAAGAAAACAAGAGTGCATTCCCTAAGGACAGACACAGGGATTTAGTGATACCAAGAACTTTTTGCTTTACCCTTCGCTGGTAATCTGACTTCACTCGCCGGAATATACTTCCACCGGTAAGTCCCCTTAACTTCTTCAGGTAGAGATACAATGATATATGCCTATAACCTTCCCTCCCATGTGTGGTCTTTATTGAAATCAAAGATTGTGTACTTGAGTTTCATTTTTTTTCTTATCTTTTACTTTGTATACAATAAATAGGTTTAGAAAACAGTTGAGAAAAGAAAGGAAAATAAAATTTTGGGTGAAGGGTTGTTACCAGGTATGTTTAATTCTTATTTTTTGGATGACATGTTTTCGATATTTTTAGATTTGATTCAACTTTTGTTTGGTTTTGCTTCATTTATCTTTTTTTGTGGGCAAAAAGGAGAAAAACTGAAGCTTTTGGTGATTTTTTTTCTGTTCTTTCTTTTTGGTAGTGAATTTTGTGGGGTGATATGCACATTGACATGTCTGTTTAATGTTGTATGTGTCTGGAATTTGTGTCTTTGAAGGTAGACTAATGAAAAGATTGGAAAAGGAGAAGACATATATCTGTGTTGCATGATTTGATTTTATATACACTATCAGGGTAGTAGTAAATTTTTTACACAAGTAGCTTTAGATTCACACCATGTGTATAATAGAATCTTGTGAAATGACTAGGTGTTCAACATGTGGATCCGCTCGTGAAATGAAACTTTTACCCAATGCATGGAGGAACTCGTGTTTTATTGGTGTAACCTGTGGTTTATTGATTGAAAGAATGAACTCAATTCGAAAGTGAACTAAACTTAGTGTTGTTACTGCTATAGATGCTGTCTCATTTGCATTAGTTGTCTTGTTCTTGCTACATAGTTCGTCAAAGGAAAGGGACATAATGGATATATGGGTTTGTCGTATATAGACCTGTTAGTATGCATATATAAACTTTTGTGAACCACTACATCGATTTTAGAGAAAATATTGGACAATTGAAAAGTAGGCTTGGGCACATTTCTCACAAGTGAAATTCATGGTGGTTTATTGTTGTGTTTAATTTATTAAACTCTGCTTCCATAATTATTTTTATACCATAACCATCGAGCAAATGAGAGTGACAGGTGCCGAACTTGTAAAATAATAAATACCTACTCGAGAAAAATACATATTTTGTATATAACGGTGAGTAGGGTCGAATCCACAGGGATTGGGGATAATTCGTTTCTTCTAGAGTCCAAAGTATGGGGGTTCTTGGATTAAATGCTAACTAAATAAATTAACTGCAGAAAATAATTGATTAAGAGAAACTCTAGCCAAGGGTACACTTCAGAAATGGTTCATGCACTGATCATCGATTCACAGATAATTCCAACATTTATTAATAGATTAGTTATAGTTGTCATGCACGGGATAAACAACCAACCTTTCCTTACTTTCTCGATAGTTAAGGTACGACCGTTAACTATTTCTCTAACCCAAAAACAACCCTAGGTACGACCGTAGGATTTAATTTCTAGATTGCATTAAGAATTAGAAAGGTCCAATCCTAACTAACAAACACACTAAGAGGGTTTGTTTAAGTTAGATCGTATGTTTCTCCGACATAAACCCAATTACGCCAGTTGCTACTGGGATAGAGATAACGAACAATTATGGATTCAATTACCCCTATTTAGCAAAATAGCCTATATGAATAATTAATTATTACGTACTAATCAATCATACACAAGAGCTATAACAATTAAAAGCAGGAAATATATAAATATCAATAAATGAGAAAAATAAGTAAAAGCGGTTTAGATCTCACAGTAATTGTCGAACCAATTCATCAGTTGTCCCCTTGACTAGAAAATAAGAATTCAATTCTTCATTGTTGAGGAAATTCCCAACATGATGCTGTCGAAAGTGAAAAAAACTCAGACTTGCGGCTTAACAGCCTCTAATTCCATCTATCCCCCGTGACTAGTCTCCTAACCTAATAAGAAGAGAAAAGAATCCAAAAGATGGGACCCTCCGAATTTCTTCTTGTTTCCTATCGATAGTAGGACTTCCTAGCCTCTGTACGTTTCTTCCTAAATAATAGACTAATGCCTTCAATCTCCGTGGTCCCCGTCGAAGTTAAAAGTCAAAAACCAAAAGGGAGGCTCTGCCGAATTCCCTTTCTCTTCGGTTTCCATCCCTTTGAGGACTCCAACTCAGCAGCTCTTCATTAGCCAAAAGCAAAAAGGAAATCTGTTCATTTTTTTCACTCTTGTGGGCCACGTTGATGGGTCTTTGCAGAAGACTCCTACGTGTGAAGTAATTTACTTTAGAAAGTCCCTCCTTTTTTAGTTTTCTGCTCCATTTTCTGAAATTAAGTTCAGATACCACATATAAGTAGATATTAATAATTAAAACGTTATTTGGCAGGAATAAGAGAAAAATTAATAATAAAATAACTAATAATTAACACCCTGGTGCATCATTTCCCGAATCATAATGGTACGTGTAAAGTTACTCTTTTTGGTAAAAAGTTAACCCGTCATGTACTTTAGTTATTTTGCTAGTTATCTAATCTGATGATAATGATCATTTTTTTTGGGGTTTTTTTTGGGTTGGGGGCGGGAGGTACTTTCCTTCAATTTGATCAAAGCAAATATCCAATTTACGGTTGTTGAATTAATTTTACATCTCCAAATGAGGTACTGATGAAATGTCAAGTCTGGCTCATATTTTTTAAGAAAGATTAATCTTTTAATATAACAGGCACATAAGATTTGAGTTTCTAGAAGCAGCAATATCATTTGTGTGATATGCCATACCTGGTGCGGGAGAATCTATTTATTGGCAATACTGGAGATGCTGCAGATGTTCTCCAGCATGGTAGTGGTGAAATTACACTTATATTATTAGTTCTCAGCTCCACATCAATTTCATTTTTCTCAGAATGGCGAAGGGAGATTCTGATCCCTAGAAGAGATTCGTAAGGTGTATGTTGGGCGTTCAGGAACAGAGGATGATTCAGGTGATGGGTCCAAGAGTTCTCTGGCACCAGAAAAGGTGCTGTATTCCTTGGAGAAAGCAGGGAAGGATTTGAAGTTTGTAAGGATGGTTGTACCATTGAGAGATACAGAGAGTGAGGATCTATTGGATTACTTGGATGTTTGTTTAGATTTTATTGACCGTAGTAGGCAAGAAGGGTCTGTATTGGTTCACTGCTTTGCTGGTGTATCAAGAAGATAATTCTCATTTGCTGATTTTGCTTGTTCCCACTTTATAGCTGAGGTACTTTTCAAATTCCTTTTGCTGGTAGAATAATGAGTGTTCATTGAACTGATGTCTGCTGTTCTGTGTCTTGGGGTGTAACAGTTTTGTTGGTTGTTGCATATGGGCCCACATTTTTGTATTTACATAGTAAGCATGACAATTTTTGACAGACAACAGTCCCTTAGAAATATTGTTTATCTTGTATTCTATAATAATGGAAGTCCATTTTAGGAATCTGTAGTCAATATGTCCAATTTTGTACTGGATTCTTCTTCACTGCTATCACCAATGACAAGCTACCAATGACAAAGCTTGTCAACTTCAAAGCCCTTCTTTCAAAATGCATTATTACATATGATGATGTCCATGGATATTCCTTTTCCAGAAATTAATGTCTATGTTGTTAGTGCCTTATTTTTCTCCAAGTTGGTGACAGAATCCCAAATGCGACTCACATTTGTGTTAAATGAGCTAATACCTTTATGAAACTCTCATATTTAGCACGGTGGGTTCATGCTTTGAAGGATGTTGCTCCTTTGATTATTTCCTGGTTGATATTATTGTCTTTCATTTGCTTGGATTTTAATCAACTGTGAAATCTTTGGAGTAACCTTCTCCAATATGTCCAGAATTACGAAAAGCCATTTTTTAGTAGATGAATCACCCTATGGATCTAAAGGCCAAATGGCAGACGTCAAGCCACCTTATGTAGAGATTGCTGTTGCTACTTTGAAGCAGCTAATCCATTTTACTCAACATGATCTAAAATGTTCTTATGTAGAGATTGCTGTTGCGTGGAATAACAGCAGTCTGGCTTTCATGTCACTGTGTTTGTAATTTCTGTTCAATTTAGATAAAGGCATTTTAATTTCGTCAGTTCACATGCACTGGATGGATAGATCATGGTTTGGACTTGGACTTTTAACAAGTTGACCTTGTAAATTTAGTTCTTAATTTAGTTTGTAATCAAACCATGGAACTCTTTGTTTTCCTGTTTCTATGTTTTTCATTATCTATTTGTGAGCAAGAATTTATCAAGAATGTGGTACACTTTACTTCCATGCTTGGTCATCGCCAAGGTTTTACACACTCCTTTGACTGTTTTGGTTGCAGTGCAGCTATTATTACAGCATATCTGATGAGGACTGAACAGCTATCCCACGAAGGTTTGAACAATCTCACTTTTGTTTGGCTTTGTTGTTTTTCTCAGGTGTGCATGTGGATCTGTTTTGATTTCTATGCTTATCTTTCTTGACCTTTTGTTAATTTGGAACAAGGAACACTGATAGTGTTCTTTCCATTTTTTATGTGTTCTACCTTTCTTTTCTTTTATTTTCTCTTTTTTTTTTTAAATTCATTCTTTCTTCTTAGATGGGTTTGCATTTCTGTAGATGCGCTTGAATCACTAAGGCAAAGCTGTGAATTTGTCTGCCCAAATGATGGCTTTCTCGATCAGGTTGATATAATGCCCTTAAGTTGTCTGTATGTTGGTTTCCACTGTAATATTAGTGGTCTAAACAAGCTTTATGTCCTTTATTTTGCAGCTCAAAACGTTTGAAGAAATGGGTTTCAGATTTGGTTACGCTAGCCCCATATACAAGCGTTTTCGCTTGAAAGTACTAGGTAGAGTATTTCATTGATATCCTATTATGTTTCTTGGTTCTTGAACTGCATGATTTTGCTAATAGTTTTTTTGTGTTGATGTCTAGCATGCTACCGTTACTCATTTTCCATTATTGGAGTTATAGATTGTGTACTGGATCTGTGTGTTTCAAGTTAGCAAACATTGTTACACCTTGCTTGGTTGTTTGAGAAAAAATTGCATAACATGTATGTGAAAAATGGCATCCACAGCTTGTGCCTAATGATTTCAGTAAGTTCATTTCATATGTTTTTGCAACAAACTGTTTTCTACACATTTTGTTGATGATCTGATTTTGCACTAATACCTTGTAATACTAGGATTTCTTATGTGTCGCATCGTTATTATTTACAATTTTAAGATTCATTTTATGCTAATCTGTCCCTCTCTCCCCTTCACGAATCTACTTGTGATTTAATTGCAGATGCATTGTTCACACCATACGTTACTTCATTTTCGAACAGTAGTTGCTTAATATACTTTAACAGTTCAAATGGTCTATTAGTAACCTTGCCAATGTTGCACTGAGTTACTGCCTGTTTCCATTTTCTGTTAAGAATTGTGGCGTATCTCTCATATCATATCTATAAAAGATTTTCTTTGTTGTGAGGTGCATTAAAAGTTTCTATTAATCTTATTTCTTTTCCAAGACAAAGTTTATACATGCCAATTTTTTCCCTGCAGTATTAAGGCCTTAAATCTTGTCAAATTCATCCTAGACTACTGATTTGTTTCATAAAGCTAACGTAGCCTTGTGCCTGTTTGGAAAGTAACTAAATATGTATTGGCTTAGCAAACATTAATCTTTTCTTGCTGATTCTGGTCAAGATTACTGTGGGAGTTGGCTAATTTGCAATGGTTATCAGTTTAAGGGAATGTAGGTTAAGTATTGGTCCTTCTTATACTACTGTAGGTCTTAATTGATTGAATCTAGATAGGATGCAATGTGATCTGGTTTAATTTTGTTTAGCCATGAATTAGGTACATAGTTGACGTTGTGTTCCCCATCCATATGATTTACTTCCCAAATAGTATAGATTTACCTCATAACAATTTTTTGATTGACAAAATCCTCCATCTGTTCACTTTTACCTTTGGAGTAGCAGAAAGGTTGAGTTGTTGCTTTCCTTTTCCTAACATCAGTTAAGGAATTGTGATAGGTGATTCTTACAACTGTGGAGAAAGAATAGACAGTTCAAAATTTGGGACCGATCCTGATTTATCAGCAGCAAAAATCTCTTTTGAGATTGAAACTAAAGCTAAAATAGCTGGAATTCATTCTCCCTTATACCGCTGTAAGAAATGTCGCAGAGTTGTTGCCCTGCGAGAGAATGTTGTCTATCATCTTCCGGGAGAGGGTGAAACATCCTTTGAGTGGAACAAGAGGAGAAGTGGCAACCCTTTCAACAAGCCTGAAGATAAAGAGTGTTCATCTATCTTTGTTGAGCCTCTAGGCTGGATGACAACAGGTATGAAACACTCCAATACCTCATTTTTCCTGGGATTTATGAGACCTTGTGTCACCTTGATCATGTTATTCTGATGTGGTTCGTTTGCATAGTTGCAACTGCACTTTTACTGGCTGGTTTGAGGCATTAGTAGGCTGTATGAGAAATCAGAATTTATACTTATCTTAAAAAATGTTGCGTATTGTCTTTAATCCTGCATCTTTTTCTCGAGAAGAGCCTTTATCCATGACAAAAATAATGACGCATAAATCAGCCCTGTTTTTTGTACTTGAGATTTTAGTTGAATGAAACTCATCCATAGGGTGTCATCTGGCATATTGTCTGAATGTGTGTTTTTGAATCTATGGAGTGATGAATCTCCATATTTTCCCATGTTTAGTTGAAGAAGGTGCACTTTGAGGGCAAGCTGTTGTGTGCCAAATGTGAGGCACGCCTAGGTTACTTCAATTGGTCAGGTATCCAGTGCAGTTGTTGGAGCTGGATTACACCAGCCCTTCCAAATTCATAAAAGTCGAGTGGACATAAGCTTTGTCCCATGGACTCGACCTTGCTTATCATTAGATACAAAATCTATATTTAATTCGAGTAGGTATTTATTATTGCACAGGCTCGACAACCTATCAATAACTGAACCAATGAGAGAGAGAGAGAGATGAAAAACATAAATACATAACTCTTTTTGAGTTTTTGTTTGATTAATTGAAAAACCAAGCTGATAATCCGACACAGAGAATTCCTAAGAGATATGAGTGAAGTCCCGGATTAGTAATCAGTCAAATGATGAGAAAGGTGAGAAACAACAATGAACGTGAAGGCAAATTTACAGGGGAAGATAAGATGCCTATCTAATATAGCTTGAAATGGTAAATACCACTTTTGCTCAATAGTTATAACTGGAATAGTAATCGTAGCTTTTATTCTTATCACTTTCATATTTCTTAAGGAAATCATGTTGCACGACTACTATTGTGGGGACAAGTCCATGACTGGTACTAAATGCTAGGCAATGGAAAAACCAGAAGAGTTACTTTGGTAGGGCAAACTGTCATGTTAACTGGTACGGGATGGCCATGTAAGACGGATCAGAGGCCTCTAATTACCAGTGATAATTGTATCGTGCAGCGCAGACAATAGCACAGTAAGTGTAGATACCAAATCAACAAATGGAGACACTAGCACTATAACATTTAAAAGAGCAACAAATTTTCTCTGTCCTTGGAATTTTTACCTCGTGCCTTTAGATATTGTTGTGTAAGTATCTGAAGTGCAGTCATGGTGCCTAAAAAATAAGGCCATCGCCGTACTTTGTTGTTCTTATATTCTACTTAAAATATGCATAAACATCATGGCAAATTATGCAGAAGCATAATTGTAATTTATGCTTGCACACCCATTAAAAACATACTTTATAGCTGAACGGAAGAGAGGATGATGGAAAATATAAATTACATACCTCTTTTTGTTTGATTAATTGAAAAACCAAGGTGATGATCAGACACAGAGAGTTGCTGAGAGAAATAGGGGAAGTCTTGAATTAGCAATAGGTAAAATGATGAGAAAGTTGAGAAACTGCAATGAACATCAAGGCAAGTTTATAGGGGAAGATAAGATGACTGTCTGATACAGCTGGGAATGGTAGTCCCACTTCTGCTGCACAATAATTGAGTCAGAAATTTTGGCAATGTCCTTCAAAAAAAAAAAAAAAACTTTGGCAATGGGTGAAATTGTCCTTCAATCAGGAGATTGCTATGGCAGCTAATGACTGCTCTGGCAGTAGTACCGCGTTGCTTTTGTTCTTTGTCCTATCGCTCTTACTTTTCCAAAGGAAATCGTGTTGTACGACTGCTGTTGTGCATTGCGGGAACAAATCAATAACCAAAAGCCTCAAAAATAAGAGAAAGACCAAAGAATCATTTTTGGCGTCCTTGCATATGGCCATTATTTCAGTTAAGCACACTTAGTGATGATTTAATTAATTCAGTTAACATGATCACGAAATATCACATTTGTTCTAGGGTAATTAAGTCATTTCACCATATAATTTGTAATAATTAGGCCCCATCAATTTTACAGAGGAGGTGGTTGATATTTTGAAAATCTCAGAGGAGGGCAGTAAACTGTCAGAAATCTCAGGGGAGGTTTCTGAAATTATCCCTAAAGATAACTACGTATTAGGTTCATTGGCAGGAAGTTGTATCCCACATTGATTGAAGAGTTTGAGAAAGAGTGTTTAATATTTAAATAAGGGTTTGAAACCTATTAGTTTAAACTTTTCCATTAAGGTTGGGTTCCCAGATCTTTTTGGTGGGTTCTCTCAGATTTTTCTTCCACTATTACTGAGAACAAGGCTGCGGTTGTTAACTAATGACACGTGGCCAATGGCTAAACTAAGCAATTAATATTAGCTTGGTTTATATATCCTACAAGGCTTCTGCAATTGTTTATATATACTAAAAGCCTCAATTAGCTTGGTTTATATATCCTAAGCTCCACCCCTTCCCCCAGTCCACTCTATGGGAATTTTCTTTTTCAAAATGTCTAAGTTTTGTATAAAAGTTGGTAAGTTCAGAAAAAAAGTGATATTTTTTTTACTAAAAACCTAGTAAGATATGTTATTTAAAGAGTAAATTACATAAATTATGAAACTTATATCATTTGTACAAAAATATATTATTTGTTGCACTAAATTTACGTTCACAATTGTGTTCTCGGTAAAAACCTAAAATAGTAGGTTAAAATCTATACGTGTCATTATATTAGCCCCTCATTTATGAGTTATGATAACTCCTCAGCACTTCAACTTTTTCTTTCTGCTATCTCCTATGATAAAAAATTTAACTTTTTAATGATGTCTATTATATTTAAAACAAAACCTCGAGTTGCCATTACTTGTACAACCCCAAAAACCAGGCATCCTTTGAACTCTTAAGAAGACTAATTATTTCTACAGTTCACCACTCCATGGCAGGGTAAAGACTAATGTCATAAAAGCTTGACAACTGAAATTAACTGTAAGGTACATTTGTCTTTTCATTAACAGGTTGAGAACTTTTAATAGTTTTTAATTATATCAATTCCCCGCCTCTTTAATAGTTGAAGTTTCTAGACATGGCTATAATTGAACACTACTGTTGGGGTAAGCACAGGTCCTCTGTTACTGTTTGGCGCCACTCTTCTTAGTAGGTGTGTCTTGTGTTCTTCGTATTAAAGCTAAAGAGGGTCCAGCATACAGCTCAGGGTTACCCGACCCTCATTTGCCCCGCTAAGAAAAATTGGATCGGATATCCTATTTTTTGGATCAGATCGGATCCGATCGGATCGGCGGGTTTTTTTGCCCACCCTTACTTAACGGGGATACCGGTCCATAATTTATTTCCTGCAGAATTGCAAAATGGATCCCACCAGGATGAACTCTTTTCATTGCTTCAAAGGAGAGGACCCCAGGTTTCTTTGCTCCTCTTGCTTTGAGATATTCTATCTTCCACTCTGATCCTTCTGAACTTTTTATGATTGTTGTCCAGGGAGTAGTAGTAGATCAAAATTTTGTATCCTTTGCACCTTCCCTAAACAAAGAGGACAAAAAAAAAAAGCCTTTTACTTATCAAATATTAAGAAGAAATTGTTTTTCCTTGGTAGTTATACGAGTTCTAATACTGTTCCTAATGTCAATTTTCATTCTGCCCATGAGTAACTTTTAGGTGGAAAATTTTTCCTATCAAATCATTGTTGGGTTGTTCTAAGCTGCTCTGGCAGGTAGCATTACCCGTTGATGACTTTTCGCGTTATTATCTTAACGTACAAATACGTATCTAACTGTACTGTGAGCGATTAATATTGTACTATTATATGGCAAAATGACATAAAAGCAAACTCCTATGTAGTTGAATTTCACAGAAATTAGCTTGTCCAATTGCTTTGAACTGGTTTGCCATACTTATTCTCCCATATTCTCCTGTTCTATTTATGTTTGAATCAGCAGCTAGAAGTTACATGCTTTTTCCAATATTTTATTGTCTCCCATTGTACAACCATTCAAAAAAAGTGCCTACCAAGACCATCTGTAGGCCAACAGCCATTTAGACTATTGGTCATCACAAGACAACTAAGAAACTTGATGGTGGGAGGTTAAAGGTTCAAATCTTATCTCCTATCAAGTGATCATTGTGATGGCTTGCCACGTTTAGTGACTCCATGCACTTGTATGGTCCCCTCCCCTTAGAATATGATAGAATTATAAGTTATAAAGATATTATCGTTGCGATAAAAAAAAAAATCAAGACCATCTAATAGAATTGTACTGTAATGGTGAGATGCAGAGATTGTGTGTACAAGGATTAGCGTAGATTGAGAAAGCATGCGGATGATAAAAGTAGTAGTTGGAATGCATAATTAATTGTCTGGTTGCTTTAAATTTTTAGTGGAGCAAGATGGAAGAAGAAGTGGTATTCTATTATTGTGGTTGTCCTCTACTATTGCTTCCAATGTTGGTTAACCCTTTTCTTCAAGGTGGGGTGGGGATGGTAACTGTTAGATGGAAGAAGTGGTAAGAGGAGGAGAATCAGCTGCAAAGTCCTTTTTTTAAATAAGAATAATGTCATCCTGTTGGCGTAGTCAACGTGTCAAAAGAAAAATTAGCTGTAGGTCTTGAAGTTAGTTTTCGGACTTTCTGGTTATCCAATTTATTAGTTGGTTGACGATCCTAATGTTATTTCACTGTCCTATTTGGTTTCAACTCGTGGAAAAAAAAATTCTTGATATAGGACGCCTTTGGTGAGAAGACATTGTCCTTCGTCCTCTGTATTTTTGCGCGGTTCTGCATTAATGGATGTGTTTCTTGTTGCGAGGCCTTCTAAGCCAAATTAAGGTGCCGTTAAATAAAGCCACATTTTGGTTTTTATATGAATATGACTATTCAACTTTGTACACCGAAATACATGGTAGATATTTTCCCAATCCTTGTTTTTTCCTCTTTGTTTTTTTTTTTCTTCTACACCAAGCTTTGCTTATGTTGTTTAGTAATACTGTTTGGTTATTATTGTCTTCATGATTTCTGTAATTTTGTTGCTTACACAGTGGTTGACCTTATAATGAAGTCAAGTTTAATGGATCTTGGGATGACCAATACATCTCTTTTCCTAAATTTCAGGTACAAATTGGCAAACCCATCAAATAACAGCAGCATTTTGGATCCAGTGGTCGAAAACAACTATCAACTCTTTATGGTAGAGAGACTAATCATGATGGAAGACGACAATGATCTGAGCCTCACAGATGATCCAAAAAAGAGTACAAGGACATGGCAGATACCTGTTTATACAATGGACACAAGAGATTAATGCTGATCCTTTTTACTCATAATAGATCTGAAAAGAGTCGTTCCCTTCGAGATCACTTGTTAGATAGCAAAATGACGAGCAGAATCGCATGTTGATTTCAACTGGAGGGGATAATGTATCTCGTGTTGAATTCTTGCGGCTCTTAGGACAAATTATGAGCAATGAAAATTTTCCATCTTAGGTGAGCTCAGGGTTGTATATTGTGGCTTAATATTTTCTTTTACACTGTATGTAACTTCTGAAATGTGGCGCAAGGGAGTTTCAGCAATATTTGACATCTTCGAAGAATGCTTTCAAGTGGGTTGCCACAGGATTTCATGTTCATGTAAGAAGTCATTCTTATATGGTTTTTGGAAATGCTTGTAGAGCTTCTTCTTCCTCTTGGAAGGAAAATGCAGTGTTGCATTAAATGGTTTAAACAATTCGAGAACTCCCTTTACCGCTAGCACAAATGTGAATTATAGTCCATTGGAAGTTAGTATACGTAGGTGAAAAATTTTTTGGGGCTTACCTTACATTAGATGAAAAATCTTGATGGCTTGCCTAAAAATTTGAACCTAGTCAATTAATAATATTCTCTAACAAACTAATGGTAACTGATGCATTCATAATTACAAGCATTCATGCATATGGTAGCCAAAAAAATATACACATAGGAGTACATCTATGGCTACTGGGCCAATCCTAGTGTGGTTCAAACCTCTATTACACTCTCACTCAAAAATAACTAAACAAAAACCTCATTCTTTTGCCGGAGACAGACCTGTCAGAGCACAAATATATAATTGAATGATATTTCTACAAGAACCATGTAAAGTGCCACAAAGAGAAACTTGTCCAAGCAAAAATATGGAATTGAATGATATTTCCACAAGAATTATGTGTAGCAACTGAAAGACAAATTCAGAGACGAAAAAGAATTAGGATATCTGTACCTTTAAATTCACAGGAATAGATTTCTCCTTTATGTCTAAAGTTCATGGTACAATATGTACAATAATACATTTATTATTTGAAAAGCAATGATAAAAGAGGGCAAAACATAATGCTTATATAAATTTCACACTTATTGTATTAATCCAATTGAGATCTCCATCCATATCCGATAGCCCAGTCCACCAGTCAGTCAAGACTATAATAACTAGACCACATTATTCGATCACATTTATTCTGTGAAAGAAAACAAAGGCATGAATATTACAACTCTGTCATAGTGTCCAAAACGAATGTACATGGTAATGCATTGAATTCCTACATCAATTTGCCATCACACTCCTACAGCTTTAGTTTACTTTTTGCTTTCTCTACTCAAGGTTTTTTTTTCCCCGATTCCTACATGGAATATTCACTTTTATATCTTTGAAGAGATTGGAGCTTTGAAAGCTGAAATATAAAGGTTGCAATTTTTCACAGTGGAAATTATTTTTTTTATATGAAATTATTTTTTTAAAAATGGAAAGAAGAATAATTCATAAAAGTGTGCACATTGCCAAGAAAAAGAAAAGCAAAACCAAGAGAAAAATAGGATTTAACAGCCTAGCTTTTCTCTAAAATAGTATTATTTAGATGAAAAAAAAAAGTTAATAAGAAAACCAATAATGTGAACTCAATATAGAAGTATAGTTCATAGACAGTAAGAATTAGTGAATAATGCTACATGAGAATAGAATCAAAAGCATACAGACTGCAACTTGTAATTTTAACTTCCATTCACCTCAAAAAAATGAAAAAAAAAAAGTAAAGACAAAATTAGAAGAAAGGAAAAAACATAATGTTTGTAAGCATATAGAAAGATATTTACCTTAACATCCAAGTGGAAAATTCCGTGAGAGTTCATATAATTTGTAATCAATGAGATTCCACAGTTATGTAATACCATTCATTGATTTATTCATATAGATCCAAAGCATATGTACTCCAGCTTGTAATTATAAAGAAAGGGAAAAGATGTTTGTAAGCATATAGAAATGTATGTACCTTAATATGCCGATAATGTTGTCATATTGCGATCAATAAAGAATAAAATCTCTTGATCTTGTAAAATATAATATGCTCAGCAATAATTATTTAAAATATACATTCTCAACTCTTAGGGAAATAAGTCTAGTGAAGTGAGACAAAATTAGAAGGATTGGTTGAAAATAGAGCAAGGATATTAGTATCTTTAAATCCACATGAGCTTTAAAATTCTTTTTTTCTTCCCACGTTGTGACTTTCTCAAGCAATGGTATATTCAACTTTCCGGAACAGAATTTCTTCAAATTTGGGCAATTCGTTATGATCAACTCAGTGAGTAGGGAAAATTTAAACTCATAATTCTCCCAGTGACTATGGAATTGACATTCAAATATTCATTGTGCTCTTATGCCACCTGTGTACTTGCAGTCATGGAAGTTTGAGCATAATGTATAACTTTACAATCATGGAGAGCTCAATATTAACCATTTCCCACACTCAAATCGGGGTAGAGCCACGCAAATGGGTGGTGGCAAAAGACTAGTAATTTAGAAAAAGAGAATACGTGTTCTACAATTTCAAAATAAAAAAAATGCAGGTTCCTTTTCCTATCTAGAATTATAATCACCATTGACTTGTGGAAAACAATAAAAGTACAGATGCCATGTAGCAAAGATTACTGCAGGTTCCAGAAGATTGTGATGAAGGATTAAAGTGCTTTGCCTTCGACGCAGGGACAAAGATTTTTAATATAGTATTCCACAAACTCTTCATTAAGAAAAATAAATGTTGGAAGAAATATAAATAGGATTGTCAACCCGCTTGCCCAAAAAAAAAAGCATGGTAAACCTAATTTTTAATTAGATTAAATAGAGTTTGGGTCTAAATGTTAAGTCTGAATTGAATATGAGTCGAACTTAAATCATATTAGGCTCTGATTGGAGCCCAACCCATATATAAGTAAACCTAATTTTTAATTGAATTAGATAGAGTTTGAGCCTAGATGTTAAGTCTAAATTACTTGTGAGTCGAACTTAAATCATGCTTGGGCTCTGATTGGGGCTCAGCCCATATATAAGTATAATTATACTGCGGGAAAATCCTGTCTCTCTTGCCAAGGATGCCACGTACCAGCAGGTAGAGCAATTATGCGAACAGAAGCTACGAAAGACTTCAACTCCAATTGCCGCAAGAGATCCCCTCTAAAGAGTAAACATAATTTTTGAATTTAGTTCCAGACACATCTAGAATACATTTATTATTTAAAATTAAAAGATAACATTGCTTAAGAAAATGGCATAACACAATACATAGATGCATTTTATTATTAAAAAAAGGACTGGCAAAACAAGCTATCTAAATTCTACAAATATACTTTTATCTCCCACTTTGCTAAATGCACTTCATCTGTTACGTAGGTGAGTTCTCTTCAGCGCAGAAAATGGACATTGAAGAGTTCTGTGCAGCTGCAATAAATGTGCACCATCTTGAAGGTTGTCTATTTTGCTAATTAGCATGACTTGTTACATATCATTTGAAGGGGGCAATAGGAATTTGATGTATTAGAGATCCATCATAGCTAAAATGAACAACTGGGAATTCTCACTCTAAAGTACAAATTTACGTCTGAAATGTGATCCCTTTAATTGCTTTAGAACTAGTAATCCACATGTAATAAAATGCATTGACTAGAAGCAGCTAGCCACTGATACAGATTTACTCCTACATGGGTTTACTTAGAGAAATGGTTGAGAATACTGCTTTGTGTCATGATGCTAATAGCAGCACCAAAGTACATGCCTCGTAGCCCTGTGCAATAGGATCTCCTGACACTTGACTTTATGATTGATGAGTAGTTCTTTAAATGATAGCATTCTTAATGCTACTCCTGAATTATAATTTCTACACAGAATCTCGGACTTAGTCCGTCAGTCCCGATGACTGAATTATAATTTCTGCAGGACTGGATACGGCATTCTGATAACTCAGTTTCTTGGGATTTGTGAGGCTTTTGCATGGAGTTCCCCATGAACATTTCAGAAGGCTTGAAACCACCAACTACTCAGATTGATCCCTCAAATGCTTCTCTTAATCAACAGATTAGCAGCGTCTCAAAGGATTACAGATTTGACTGTTAATATAGCACGTAAAAGGCAAGAAGTGTCTGTTAAATGCAGTCGCAGGGCGCTTTCAGTGCAGTAGCTGAAATTTGTCAGTTCAAAGCCATTTCAGCTTATTCTTGCAGTGGTATGCTCCTGCTCATTGTTCTCCTTGTATCTCTTCCTCCAGCGTTAAAATTTTAGAGCATCTTACAATTGATGATAGATATTAAAATTGTATTTAGGACTAGAAAATAGCTTAAAGCTGCAGTAAGTTTTGCGGCTTTGGGTGTATCCCTTGTGTACCCTGGCTACCTTAACTTCTTAATAAATTTTTACTTAGTTCTATAACTTAAATGTTTTCTTGAGCGTTCGAACTATATTGGTTGGACTCCCATCTGTTGCAGCTCTGCTTTCCCTTCTTCAAGGAACTTCTGATGCAGTTAACTACTTTCTGTTCATTTAATTTCTCCTCTTTCCGGAAAAAAATCTCTCACATATGATTTGGTGTCTGGAAGTATATGTTCTGTCCTCATTTTGGCTCCTGCGATGGATTGCACAGTAAAGTGAAAAGGAAGCATTTCAGTTTGTTCAACTTATTTTAGTTGGACAAATTTGTCATCGTAACCTTGAAATGGGACTAAAGTGAAAAATTACAACAGCTAAGAAGAATAGCTACTCGACACAATAATGAATGAAGAAAAACCTGTTATTGGAATCCGAAAAGTGTCATGCTGTTACAAAATTTCTTTGCAACTTTCGCCCACATATAGAAGGCATAATTCAATCAAGCATCCCAAAGCATCATTAGATATCAAAATATTCACAAGGAATGAAAGTTCTATATGTCACCAATATCCAATATGAGAACATGAGTTCGTCAGGAAAAGCGTAGTAGTTTTGTACAATTATCAAGTCCGGAAAAGCGTTTGGAAAATATGAAACAGGGTAAGATCCTTGTAATTTTTTTTTTTCAAGATAGATCAATAGTAAAGCCATGTGCAATAGTAAAAGTTTAAGGTAATACGTTTCACTATACTATGTGACCAAAATTAGCAGCATGCGACATTAAGGAACTATTAAAAAATAATTAAAAATAAGCATTGCGACTTATCTGCTTCGTAGAATTGAATTTAAAGGGTGAAAATGTTTTAGTTTTGATTAGTATTTAGTATTTATATTGGTGTCAAGACTTAATTTTTTGTAAGAATAAACTTCTAGCAGTAATGTAATACCATAAAAATCTCTATTGAACAATATATATTTTAGATTCTGCCCATTTAGAAGACAAACTCAACCACATTTTTATTGTAGAAACACACTTATAAATTAAGGAACATGCTTCAATAAAATTTCTTAAAAACACTCCCAGAAAAATCAAGAAGGTAAGCCCAATTAAATTTTAAAATTATTGTTTAATCACCTTTTGGTCCAGAACACATGCTGGCAAAATTTGAGTGCCTGTTTGAGTTAAATTTTTCTTTTTGGAGAGAATTTATTGTAGACTAGTAATACTTCACATATTTTACATGTGATTGTAAAATCCTAAAATATAATACTTTTTTAGCTATTATGAACAACCATCATACTTTAACAATAGTATCATATGAACCTACTAAATTATTTATTTTACATTCATTATATAGTCCAATTAATCATCTGATCATATACTATGTCAATAGATTAGATAATTTGAAATATTTATCTAACTTTTTTCTCTTTTTCTTTTTCTTTCACTCTTGTAGATGCCTTTGAATCGTTAGCTAGTTGTCCTTCTTTATTTTCACAAATTAAGCAAAAGCAAGAATAACTTTTTGATTCTAGCATCACCTTTTTTTTGTAGTATCTATATTAATAACTTTTTTTGTAGTATCTATATTTCTGATGATCTTGGAATTGGAATTACAATTGTGGATAATCAAGAATTTTTCATTAACTGATAAATTGGGAGTAAAACGCAAAAGGACAGTTTTAGATAAAAGTGCTTTATTATCTTAATTGTCTCCATAATTCAAATTTGCTGCTTCATTTTTCGTAACAATTACCATTATTGAATATTAGGGGAAAATGCAGTTTTCATCCCCAGTGTTTGGATGAGGGACCAAGTTCGTCCTCAAAGTTTTAGCAATAGCACATTTAGTCCTCAATCATTGTCAATTTTGGTCAATTTAGGACAATTGACAGAAAACTCTTGAAATTGCATGGAATGTAGTCACATGAGACGCATGCTCCTCCTTTAGTGTAATTTATTGCAGCCAACAAAAAAGAAAAAAATTGTCTTCTTTTTCATTCTTTTGTCCTCTTTTAACAACGAAGAACTTTTCCAATATTCTCACTGACATCAATCGGACAATCGGCCGGCTACTAGCTAGAAGATTGGTGAAAGTGGATCCATGTAGAACTCCATTGAAGAAAAATGTCCTTACAAAAGAAGGAATTAAATGATCGGTCACCCTCAAAATACGCAACGGATCCTCTGTACCACAACCCTGTCTCACACCCTATCCCACCCCTCCTAAACTTGCCAAGTGTCCTTTTATTAACCCAATCATGAAACAACCCAACTCGAACCATGTTTATTTAGTTAACCGATTAATCTAGCTTGGGTGACTTAATCTCTATAACCAACATCAATTAAAATAAAAAACCCAAAAATCAAAATTAGAGATTAAACAAGGCACAAAAAAAATACCCCACAAGCTTCATCGCAACGCAGCCCTCCTCAAAAGCTTCATCGCAACGCAGCCCCACAAGTACTCTTCATTAATCTGCTGTATACTACTACTCTTCATCATATCCGTCCGGGTAAGTCCATTATGTCGAACTCAAACTTAAATCCCCAGCATCGAAATTGATGAAAGAAACATATGCTAGTGCCTGGTAGTATAATTCATGGACAATATTTTTTTTTCCTGAAAAGAATTAGGCAGCCAGCTTTCAACTTCAATTTGATGATTACGATTTAGATCATAATTATGAAGGGCAATGCTCTCGAGACCAACATTATGGCAAAGAAAAAGGTAATACTATATATGAATTGAGTGGTGTAGATTGGTGAGTTATGGAAGAGATTTTTTTTTTTTTGGGCCTCAAGCTTTTCAGCAAATTAAAGCAAGGTTGAAAGGCACCGGATAGAGGTCGACTTAAGCTATAAGTTTTACGGCAGATTGGTCTAGATTGGTTTACACATTATACTCAAAGACGGTTTCATTTTTTCTATTTATTATTTATTTTTTAATATTCTAGCTTGGGTGTTTATACAGTAAGTTATCTGCTCTTTGTTTGATCATTCCCTCTGAGGATATCTACTTTTCATTCATGGGTCGAGTACTTTTGCATGGGTTATTTTATTCTAGTGAAATTCGGTTGGCTATGTGATACAGGTCATTTGTTCGGTTTTGGGGGAATATGGAGAATGATTTGCCAACTCATGAAGTCCAATCATGTCGCAAATTGGACTTTGAAGATGTTGACTTGCAGGAGATAAATGATAATGCCTTACCTCTTTGTATTACTGATGGCAATCGAGGAAATCAAATTTTTCTTCCTTTGGCTATACCGGATGACTTGGTCCCGAAACTTGACATGGAATTCGATACTGAAGTAGCAGCCAAAAATTTTTACCAAAAATATGCTAAAGCATCTGGTTTTGGAACTCGATTGAGTAAGGGACATAAAGACAAAAATAGTGATTTGATGTTGGACAGGGTTTTTTGCTGCTCCCGTGAAGAAAAAAAGCCAAAAGACAAACGCAATATGATTGTTAAGTGTCCTCGTCCAGAAACAAGATGTGATTGCAGTGCAAGGATGAAAATTAGCTGTAGACAAGGTGAAAAATACCGTGTTGTGCAATTTGTTGCTGAACATAATCATGAGCTATCAACTCCAAGCAAAACTCATTTATTCAGATCTCATAGACATCTGACAATGGCACACGAAGCTGAAATAGATATGGCCCGAAGTTGCGGAATTACACCAAAACAATCGATTGAACTGATGTCGAAACAAGTTGGTGGACGAGAAAATCTTGGGTTCATTCGAGATGATTTAAAAAATTACTTACGATCCAAAAGATCCATACCAATGATGCAAGGTGACACAGGAGGAGTCTTAGAGTACTTACAAGGCATGCAATTAGAGGATCCAAATTTTTTTTACGCCATTCAAGTAGATGAAGATGACTTGATAACTAACATATTTTGGGCTGATGCAAAGATGAGAACGGATTTTGCTCATTTTGGTGATGTGGTTTGTTTTGATACAACTTATAGAAAACACAAAGATGGGAGGCCAATTGCATTATTCGTTGGTGTAAATCATCATAAACAAACTACTGTTTTTGGGGCTGCTTTATTATATGACGAGACAATTCTGACATTTGAATGGCTGTTTGACACATTTGCTAAGGCTATGATGGGAAAAATACCAAGAACTATTCTTACAGACCAGGACGGAAGAATGGCAACAGCTTTGGCTTCTCAATGGCCAACAACGTATCACCGCTTATGTATATGGCATATCTATCAAAATGCAGCAACGCATCTAGCTGATGTCTTTAAAGATTTTCAAAATTTTGCGACAGATTTTAGTCACTGCATATATGACTATGAAAATGAGGATGATTTTTTTGAGGGATGGAGTGAAATGCTAAAAACGTATGGTCTGGAAGACAACAAGTGGTTGAAGAAAATGTTTGATATAAAAGAGAAATGGGCTTTAGTGTATGGGAGAGAAACCTTTTGTGCTGATATGACCACAACCCAACGAAGTGAGTCCATGAACAGTGTGATAAAGAAGTATGTAAGTTATAAACATGGCTTACTTGAATTTTTTGAACACTTCCAAAGGCTGTTAGATGATCGTCGCTATAATGAATCTGTAGCAGATTTTAAAGGCAATCAAAGTACGCCGGCAATGACATTTTCTTGTAGGATTTTACAGCATGCAGCAAGTGTATATACACATGAAGTGTATGAAAATTTTAAGGAGGAGCTATGCAAAGGGATTGATTGTAAATGGGAAGTTGATGGTGACTTAGGAAATCAAATGAGTTACAGAGTTACACCACATGGTAAGACTTCCCACCATCTTGTAACTTATGATTCATCCACGAATTCAATTTGTTGTAGTTGTAAGAAATTTGAATTTGCTGGATTTTTGTGTTCACATGCACTAAAAATATTGATGACTCTGAATATTGTAACAATTCCGGATGCATATATATTGAAGAGATGGACAAAAGCAGCTAAAACAGGAAATGTGCATGTTTCCAGTGAAAGTAGCCCGGAAATGGAGTTAAAGGCAAAATTAAGTTTTCGTTACAAAGAATTATCCTATCTATATATGCAGCTGATGACAAAAGCTTCTGAATGTGATGAAGCTTATCAAATTGCTAAAGATGGATTTTGGAAAATGTCAGAACAAATGGATGTATGTTGTCAAGGGAAAAAGAAAATGAAAGAAGTGCGTATTGAAGAACATTGTAGTGTGTATCAAGATGTTGACACTAATCCATCTGAAATTGCCTATAATAAAATAAAAGGCATCAAAGTGAAAGAAAAAGTCACCTACAAGTCGAGCAAGAGACCAAGGAGTGCACTAGAAATGGCTACTAAGAAACGCAAGTACAAGGTGAAGGAGAAGTTTTCATCGAAAAGATTACAGGTTTGACAATTTATTTAATTTATGTGAACAATGCTATTTGATTGTTTGACTATTACTTTTTTTTGGGTTCTTTGGTTGTATGATGAATGATGAGTATAGAAATAGTATTAGGATCCTTATTTATAATTTGGATAAAAATGATTGTAGGAATTGGGAAATAATGTTGTTAATTCAAGTATGGATTCTGCTACAATTCAAGGTTTTGCTCCAGAATTACCGCCACAGCAGGTATAGTTATTCGTCATATTTGTCTTGTATAGCATAGTGCATATGTAATTTATTTTAAATTTTATTTGAATAATTTATTCTTTAGATGACTAAAGTACATTAACGATATGTTTTTTCAATGAAAATTTTAATTTGTGGTCGTCTCTTTTTAATTATATTAGGAATTTGGAATTTCAATAGAAGACATCTACAATAGGCGAAATCCCACAAACATGACACAATTATTGCAAGTAAGTAAATAGTATGCTTACTTATAAGTTTATTGCAGTTTTTTCTAGTATTATACTTTTACAAGTTTATAGCTATTTTTATAATGAAGGGTGGTCTTCTATTTCTTATTTTTTGGGCAGACGTTGGACCCTAACTTAACCCAAGGCTATGATTTGATGTCTTCAAGTTCAATAGCACACCACCAGCGTCAATGAGTTTTGTAGGGACAAGAACTGGGAAATAATGATGATAGTGATCAACAAGTTGCTAAAGATGAATGATCAGTGCAAAAAACTTGGATGGTGTGAAGTTATACATTTATACACCTCGGAATCTATCCACTCTTTTCTTTCTGTTCCCTTGTAGAAGAGGGATCATAGATTTTTATACACATCATTCCCATCTGAATGAAATCTTGGGCCGTAGGTCTTCTCAATGGGTTCATTTGTTTGTTCTCGGGTCCAGTGTCTTTAATATGCAATAAATTCTCTTTAAAGCATCAAACAAGAAGAAAAAGCTGCATGAATGAACAATGAAAAAAATTGTTTGGATGCTACATAGGCTTCTAACCACAGAATTCATTCGAAAGTTACAATTCTGTTGAAAAAAACAGAGATTTCTGTACCTTCCTCCTGGTGCCATGAAAAAAGAGCTGCACCTAAGAATTTACAAAATCAATCTACTAATGATCAATAAACAGTCTATTCTGACGATAACTTTTACCTAAAAAAGTCTGGTTTGACTTTTTCTATAGTACAGGAATCGATCTGTATGTAGTTACTTAAGAACAACAACCGGCCACGAAGCTCTGCAACTTAAACAATGGCCCAAACCTTCTTCCGGCAAAATAAAACTGAGTTGCTGGTCTTGTCTGATCATCTGCCAAAAGATGCACTTCAATGTCCCAAAGAAACTTGGGGGCAAGATCTTTTACTTGTGATATAATTGGTTCTTCATCTCTAATAATAATGATACCCTGAAAGCAAAACATTAGCCAATCTTTACCATCACCTGGAATAAATCAAGCAATGCAAAGATCACGGTAGTCGAGAGGGCAAGTTAGTGGATTAACATACGCAGCTGCAGTAGTGGTGAAGCTACCAGAAGTCCTTTAGTTACATTACACAGAACCTTATAGTGAAGAGGTCTACTGCTGGTACACTAAGCCCAAATTTCGATGACCAAAAACAAAATATAAATCAAGAGAGGCAGGTTCTCCAAGGCAAATGAGAGGTAATGCCAATGTACTACTTTCTATAGTAGTAGTATTACAAGGTCTATAACACCTATCATATGTTATGATTTTTGGAGATGTTTTTGTGTGTGCGGTATATAGGACCCAAGAAAATGCATAAGATGCAAAACATCTCAACAGCTTAAGGGGGCACAAGGTGAGCAGCACTATATTAAAGCCAACAAAGAATAGTGAAACATATCCCAGAATAGTGAAACATATCCCAGAGGAGTCGTGCTATTTTGTCTTCTTTGCTTGATTGTTTTATGTAAGAAATGAATTAATTTTCTCCACCCTGTGATGCTATTAATGAAGAACTGCAAGGAATAATCACCAGAAAAATGGAAAGGAAGCAGAGCAACGAGTAATATTAATTACATCAACAACCACATTAATGGCATTAATAGTGACAGAATAATCAGCTAAAAGTATTTCCTGAACAAATATTTTGGTTATACAGATTTTCCTTCAAACAATTTAAGTATTTGCTCACCAAAAGAAAAAGAAAAAAGAAAATGTCAAACTAACTTCCATATACAACCTTACTGGTTATTCTTCTTTTTTTTAAGGCAAATGAAAATTTCAAAAAAAAGAGAGGAAAAAAAAAAGAAATAGTAGGATATTATGCTATGAAAGAACAAAGATAATGAGAAAAATCAAAAAGGAAAAATGGCAAAGCTTGAATGAGTGAATCAAGCTTTTTTTTTCTGCTACTTATCTGTTGTGAAGAGGATTTGGACCTGTATACACTTTTCTCTTGTCACCACCAAAAATCTCATCATCGGCACTATCCTTATCTGCATTTCCTCATCGGCACTATCCTTATTGGCACTATCCTTACAGTTTGATTCATCTTCCTCTTAGGCATTTGATCGAACAGGTGGTGTGCTTCGTCCAGCAGATACCGAATTTTCAAACAATTTAACAGATGAAACATTCGGAGTGGAAGCTGCAAATTAGAAGAAAAATTCACTCAATCAGCAAAAGATAAACGCAAACTTGTTACCCTCCCAAAATCATCTACACCTAAGTTCCAAAACACTAAAACAGAGATACCTATCTGTTACAGAATATAACCAATTTCTTACTTCTTCCCTGCAATTGAGGATATAGCAAAACTAATTCAATTGGTGTGTATCAACAGACCAATTTGAAGTTGAAAACTAGATCACGTGCCTAAGCTTAGCAAATCACATCAAATTGGCCTGCGAAGAGCTTCGAAGGTTTCCCACCAAGGTTTTTAAGAAATAAGTTGTTACTCACCTTTGGGAAGAGATTCGAAGCTTCATCCGTGAATATTTCGTCAAAGCTGAATGGTGAAGATGATGAACTCGGACAGCCCTGCTGCGTTGCGATGAAGCTTTTGAGGAGGGCTGCGTTGCGATGAAACTTGTGGGGTATTTTTTTTGTGCCTTGTTTAATCTCTAATTTTGATTTTTGGGTTTTTTATTTTAATTGATGTTGGTTATAGAGATTAAGTCACCCAAGCTAGATTAATCGGTTAACTAAATAAACATGGTTCGAGTTGGGTTGTTTCATGATTGGGTTAATAAAAGGACACTTGGCAAGTTTAGGAGGGGTGGGATAGGGTGTGAGACAGGGTTGTGGTACAGAGGATCCGTTGCGCTCAAAATAGGGATTTGCACATTGTTGACTTTGGATTTACTTTTTGTTTATGGTCCCCAACTCAATAGGATACAACTCATTAAGAATATATATGTGTAACTATTATCAAAATTGAGATTGCAATTGTACGAAATTGGGAACAAATTACGTGACCAGAATCATATGTCAAAATTGAGATTTCACCAAGTTTTCATACACAAAATAGCTTCCTTACAAACAGAAAATGTCCACTTCCATACACAAAATGTACATAATTGATCAATCAACAGCTCGTTTTCATACTTCTCTGCTGCTACTTTAGTCTAAGTTTATCTTAAATCCTACCTTTTACAAATAAAGGATTATCCAACTAGCATTCTAGCAAACACATTTGTTTCCACAAAATACAATCTCAGTCTGGTAAATTTAGCAACATTTCTTACTAAACTTAGCAACAGCTTGCCCCACTTTCCATTTGCTTTGCTTGTTCTCCTCCAACTCAAAACCAACAACACCATTAGGACCACAATAATGATGATGAAAATTTTCTCCCTCTTTCGTATCTTTTCAACTATTTCTTCCAACTTATTCACCCTTTTTTGGCAAACCAGGTATAAGTACCCTTCCTCTTGGACCAATTTCCTCATCAACCTATCAAAATGCTTGCACCTGTCGAGTCTAATAAAACATAATTCAAAAATTTGTTAAAATCAAAGTTTTACTGGTGTGTCAATATTACAATGAGTTCCTACTGGCCACAAAGAACAACTAAGAAATCTTCTTTCAAATTGTCGCCCTGCTAACAAGTTGTTAGTTTTGTCCTCAACCCACAATTGCAGACACGTGTTGATGAAATCGAAGAAGCAGAACTTCTTCTTCGTATTTTAGCACTCTAGGTTCTCCATGGCCTTCGCTATTACAAGTAGAATAATGGGTATTGAGCATGATGAAACTTTGCCTGCAAAACTTAGGGCTAGAAAAAACATAGCATATGCTCAAGAAAGAAGGAGACACGAATGAAAAAAGAAGACAGTTTTCCCCATTTTGTTGGCTGCAATAAATTAAACTAACAGAGTATGCTTCTCACCTGACCACTTTCTATCCAGTTTCAAGAGTTCTCTGTCAATTGTCCTAAATTAACCAAAATTGATAATGTTTGAGGATTAAATGTGTTCTTGTTGAAAATTTGAGGATGAAATTGGTCACTCACCCAAACATTAGGGATGAAAAGCGCATGAATATTATTTGAGAAGAGAGTACTTAAGCCATCACTAAAAACTAAGACTAGACTTTACAAACATTGTAATCTAAGACTATTGATACTTTCGGTATCAAAACATCCATCATTTGAGTTGAATTTTTCAACGTTTTGTCATTTTTTGTCATTCTTTGTGTCACTCTATGTAGAGTACTTTGGACATCATTGAAAACTAAAACCAATTACACGAACACTTTAATTTGACTGAGACAGCTGGTACTATTGGTGAAAAAGAGAAAAAATCCGCTTTTTGTCCCTAAACTTTGAGTTAATGACACATTTCATCCCCAAACTTTTTGATGCACCACATTTAGTACATGAATTAATTATTTTTTGCCACATTTAGTCTAAAAATGGTAAATTACTTAATTTGGATAGAGAAAGTCACGTATTTGGCACGTGGCCGTTAAGTAAAAAAAAATTTCAGTCAAAATCAACGCCACATCAGTTTTCTCCATCCAAATTAAATATTTTACCGTTTTTGGATTAAATGTGGCCCAAAATAATTAATTTATATACTAAATGTGATGCAACTAAAAATTTGGGAATGAAATGTGTCCCTAACGCAAAGTTTGAAGACGAAAAGTCGATTTTTTCCAGTGAAAAAGTATCTACATTTACATCTATATTTATTTTTTATATTTTTCCTCGATTTGGGTGATCTTAATGTTCTCTTTTATGACATCTGAATTGAATTTTACAATTTTTTTGGGTAACATTTATTATTCGTTATGTAATATTATTTTTTTCTTTTAGTTTTGGTCTTTTTTTAGTGTTTCTTTTTTTTTTCTTTTGTTTACTATTAATATTGACTTGTAAATGATGTATATTGCTATTTCAGTTATAAGACTATCTTTTAACATGAGTGTTTGAGTTTTAATACACCATCACTCAAAGGGACGTTTCATCTTTGTAACCGTATTCATGAATCATATTAATTGATATTGATTATTATTGAATTGCAATAAAATGTTTTAAATTATTGAAGAAAATAGTAATTTTGGAATCATAAAAACTAAAACCAATTTTTTTCTTATACTTCTAACTAACAAGGATTCATTGTTCTAAAGTAAAATCGTCACATTGGGTGTGACATACAAAATTCTTCCCTTTTGTTTGAATTGGATGGATACAACTAATATAATTCATCTATTTGCTGAACGTTTCTCAACTCATTTTGTGTTTACAAGTTTAGGAGATTTTTCTTTATAAATTAAAATGGTATGACGCAATATAGTGAACATAATCATCAATTAATGTTTTATCTTGTCATCAACCAATATTTTCTATAATGAATTTAAATCATCATAAATTATAAGAGTGGAATATAGAACATTAATCATCAATTAGTAAGGGCACAATTAGGATAACAAAACTAAGATCATAAAAATGCAAACATTCAAAGGTACCAAAACACATGATAACTTTTATAACAATAATGATGATAATGATAATGATAATAATATGTTTTTAAAAACTTTTTAGATGTGAGGCTTTAAGTTGTTTTTAGAGTTTTTGAGATATTTTTGGAATACTTGTCTTTCCCTTGGGACTTGCCATCCCTTCTCCGTCCTCATCTCCTTCCCCTCTCTCACCCCTGACCATGAGGTCCTCTCTCTATTCACTCCTTTCCTTTCCCCACTAGCCATTCCTTTCTATTGTCAAAATCCTATCCCCTTTCTCTTATCGCCAAACCTCCTTCCTCTCCATTATAGAAGTTAGGGGGTTGATGAGCAAGAAAAGAAGGATGGATGGGAGAAGTTGCAAGGAAGGTGGGGATAGGTGATGGACAATAGGGCTATTGGCTCAATAGAGGTTCCTAATAGGAAAGGAATATAATGGTGGAGAGGGGAAGAGTGATGATGATGAGGTGTGTGTGTTGGTATGTATTTTGCTCTCTTTTTTCTTTTTTTTGCTTTTTTTAGTAATTTTTTGATATTTTTAGATGTTTTTGGGTGTTTTTAGTAATATTTACGAGGTGTTTATTATAGATATGTATTTTAGGTACATGTTTTTTTTATAAGTACAGCTATCCAACCAGGGATTTGGCTCTTTTCCAGTGAATTCTCTCTCCATTTATTGCAGTGCACATTTGGATGTATGACACGTGTCTTTATTTATTAACAAGGGTTACGTTAATCAAATTTAAAATGATCATATCCTTTTCTAATAAATGAAGACACGTATCATACATCTAGATGTACATTATAGGAAATGGAAAAAGAATCCATTAAAGAGGAGCTAAATCTTCCAACCGACGGCTTGGCTCCTATCTAGTAGATTCTCTCTCAATTTTTCACAATGCACATCTAGATGCGCGACACGTGTCTTTATTTATTAACGAAAGTTAGGATTAGTCAAATTTAAAAGGATCATATCATTTCATTTATTAACAAGGATTAGAATTAGTCAAATTTAAAAGAAAAATCTTCTTTCCTAATAAATGAAGATTAGAATTAGAAGATTTTTTTTCTAAATTTGACTAATTCTAATCCTTGTTAATAAATGAAATGATATGATCCTTTTAAATTTGACTAATCCTAACCTTTGTTAATAAATAAAGACACGTGTAGCATCTAAATGTGCATTCATAGCTTCAACAGTAGCATTACTATCACATCTTAGATCTCTGGCAATTCTGCCTATCACATGCTTCCTATTCTTAGTCACACTCGAGAAAATCAGGTTTGGAGAGGAGAGATTATATACGTCCCTCAAATGGGAACTGTCAAGGGCTCCCACAGTTCCACACCAGGACAAATCACTAGCAGGGTAAATGTAATTAATTGTAATCGTAAGTTACACAGTTCCACACCAGGACAAATCACTAGCGGGGTAAATGTAATTAACTGTAGTCGTAATTTACCCAGATCTTCTATTCTTGTCATTCTTACAATTGGCTGCATTGCTGTTTTCTACCTTGCATCTTCTTTCTTTTCCACAAAAGGATTCTTTTATTCCATCACAGGAACAAGTATGCAGAGCAAAATGCTAAGAATCATAGAGATTCTGAGAAGTACGTGTATTGGGGCAACAGAATTGACTGTCCTGGGAAGCACTGTGAGTCTTGTGAAGGCCTTGCCCACCAGCAATCCAGCCTCAGGCGTGCTCTTGAGGAAGCAATAATGTATCTTCAGAGGTAAATACCTTTTTTTGGGGGTAAAAATACAAAAAGAGAAAACAAAATAATCTTGATTATATGAATGGTTGGACTAGTGGGTTTTTGTTCTTTTGCTACTTTATTATGTTAATTCTCGTTTTGGAGGGGTTTTGGTTGTAAAATATGGAGCTTTATTGTGCATGATATATCAAAGTACAATCTTGTCAGCACAGTGTACGAGAGAGATGCTATAATGGTAATAGAGGAAGAGTTTTGGTCGTATAGCATGTATATTACTGGATTTGCTGATGATTTTGATTGGATGTGTTAAAAATTTGAGAGGGGAGAGGAGAGTTGGCTGATCCGTTACTATAAGGAGAATGAGAGGAATATTCTTGATTATTCATGGCTTTGAAATTTTTGCGTTTTTATCTCTTCTGGTTCATTATCCAACTGGAAGGATGAAGGTTCATGATAGAAGGTATTGGTAAAGTACAACATTGGCAAAAGTACAAGTGAATTTCGATATGTTATTGATTAAAGAATTCTGCTTATACATTATGTCTATTATGGGTCTATTGGTGATTTTGATTGGATATAGAATGGATCTAATTTTGAAGAAGAGAGAGATCTGCATCTTTTTGCAGTGTTATGTACAACTGATTCTTTATCTATGATGTAGTTTGTCTTAAAATGGTCCGTTTTTTCTAGGTAAGTGAAATGCATATAATATCGATATAGAAGAATGTTCATCTCCCTTTGATTTTCCCGTTTCTTTGTCCCCTTCTGTTACTCAGTTTGGTTCAGAAAGTTGTAAATTTTACTGATCAGGAAAGATATGGTTATATACAACATTGGCAACACAAAGTACAAGTGTACTACCATAATAGTATTGTAAGAAAATTTGCTTACACAGAAGGCATACAATGTGTTCCGTTTGTGACTCTGATTGGTTGTAAGATGGGTTTGGTATTGACAAAGTGGAAAGCTGCATCATTTTTTGGTATTAACTAGAAGTGAATTGTTAAATCTGGTTTAGTTTACCTTGAGATAGATTGATTTTCTCTTGGTAAGTACTGTTGTTATTACTGATATAAAAGAAATGTCCATCCTCCATTTTATTCTCCTTTCCCCCTTTTTCTGAGCGAATTTGATTGAGAAAGTTATAGATTTTATCATTTGGAAAGAGGGTGATGTCTGAAAATTGCAATGGAGATTTAAGTGCCTTCAATTGAATTCTGTGCCTAGGGGAGTAGAAGAATATTGCTTTCACCTGAGTATGTATTATTGGATTTGAATTTACTATTAGTCCCATAATCCTCTAGGGATTTGTTGGGAAAGACGGGAACTTGTAATTGAAGAGGAGACTTTTAGAGTACTAATTATGGGTGACACAAGTTCACACTGCATTCCTTGAATGTTGTTTTATGATTTAAAATACTATTTGAGGTTTTGCAAGATTATGAGGTTAGCTGATGAAATTTAGCATACAGAGATAAACCAGAACATGGTGAGCTGTGGTAGCATGCAACTTTAGTTACATATTAATGAAAATTTTAGTTGGACTTGATCTACAATTATGATAGAACATACCTGCATGTTCTGCATTTTGACTTCCGAGATTTTAGCTTACCCTGGAAAAATTTAGCATTTTAAGACTTTCCATTCTTCTTAGTGTTTTGCACTTGGAGGACCTGTTTCCACATTCAGTTGGAAGTCTGTCTTTATGGATGTAATCTTTAAAAGACTTGCAGCAGCTAGCTTTATGCTTTGGTGCTACTGGATTTCAGGCTTCGTGGACCTTCCACTTCATGGCCTCTTTGACTCTATTTGCTCGCTCAAGCACAAGAAAACCATTTGTTTTGACAATTGGTGGTCTTAGCATTCCAAGTTTTTGTTCCTTTCTTAGACCAAAATTTTGCAAAAAAAAAAAAAAAAAAGGCCTTGCAGTTTTGTTCCAGGTGCTACTTGTTTGAACCAAAAGATGCAAGATGTCGAGTTTTCCAGTATCACTAATTGCTTACATATGCTTTTAAAACAAAAATGAAACAACAAAGAGTAAAACAAATTGATGCAGCTGAAAATTTTTGTGAGTTTTGTTTATTTTATTCCATTTGTATTTTCCTTAAGTGCCTGATAACATACGTCAGTAAATAGTGGCCATTTAATGATTAATCTACATTTTTTAATTTTATTTGTTAGGGGGGCAGCTAGCTCTTGCTCAATGTATTCCTTGTATTATCTTGATCTCATATCAGAAATGGCTAGTAACAGTGGCATCAGATGCTATTGACAAGCAAGAAATTGGAATCCTGAGGGACTGCCAATGTGGCCGGGAGGACCTCAGATCAAAAAGTTTGTATTCGAATATTTTACTCGTAAATCGAACAGCAATGTCTCTGTCATGGTAATTTTACTTCTGTACTGCCTTTGCCTTTGCTTTGTTCTAAACATTCTCCATCCTTCTTGCATTCAATTATTTGTTTAAGAATGGTCAATCTTTAGGATTTTGTTACATACTGTTGAAGGCTCTTTTAATATTGTTTTTGGGTTAAGTTTTTAGCCCTTTAACTTGTTGAATGGTGCTTGGTTTGGTCATTCCCTTTCTCCCTCTAAGTTTAGGTTCACTGAGGATTACAATTTCATTGCAAAAATTTCTTTGTGAAGTTCAATGGACTTAGTTTTTTGAATCTTGATAAA
The DNA here is from genome assembly GCF_003713205.1 of Coffea eugenioides. NCBI lineage: Eukaryota > Viridiplantae > Streptophyta > Magnoliopsida > Gentianales > Rubiaceae > Coffea > Coffea eugenioides. The sequence goes on along the minus strand of NC_040040.1, from coordinate 25,183,659 downwards.
TTTCTTGCAGGTATTAATCATGGTAATCATTCAAGTTTATGAAGTGCAAGGATCAGAATAACCGTAGTGCTATTCTCGTCATATTATTTTCTTCCTTTAGTGGCTGGCATGAAGTCAAAGATTGGAGCAGAAAAGGTTGGTTCATGGTGCTATATGCAGTATTTTGTTCCATTTTCTGTTTCCTGTCATTATTATCAGTGACCGTTGAAATACGAATTATTGTGCTGTGGGACTTTCCCTTGTCCTAGAAATTTAACTTGTTTGCAGATAACACTTCTTATTAGCATACCATCTTTTCTGGTTTATGCCCATGCAATTGGTAAAGTTTGCCATGCTATTTTGTTTTTAACTTACCCACTTATCATGGTAATGTTTTCAAGTCTTTGACAAAGCAGGACCTTACCCACTCATGTTTATGATACTTAAGTTTAGCAACAGGCTAAAACATAATTAAGTGGAGGCTATATTCCGGAGTTTTAAGTTTTTCTTTTTTTTCCTCCTTTTATTTGTAATATACTTTTCTAATCATTTGTTGAGTTGTTTTGGGGTCTTGTTTCGTGGTCTCAAGTACACAGTGTGAGCTTTGGACCTTGGAATGACATGATTCTAAAGTTTGCACTATAGCTGCCTATGATGTAAAAATCAGACCACATCTTGTCTCTAACCTGAGAAAGAGGTGGCTTGTAGATAAAGAAGAATAAACTTCTCTTTAAATGTGAGCTTTAGACTGAAGTAATTCAGGTTGCTTTGGAAAAATTCCCACCATCAGATTAGTTAAATAATCAAGAAGTCTTTTTTGGTCTAATTCTAGCCCTCTTGGCGCTTTAATTGTTTATGACAAGTTTTATATCAACTAATACTCGTTCAGAGTCTACTAACTAATTGGAGTCTCTTAATTGTCTGAGAGCGCTGCCTTCATTGGTTCTTGTAAATTGTGTAAGTAAGCTTAATTACAAGCTTACATTTAGGCTGAAAACTAACTTCATTATTGTCTAAAAGTGGATGTAAAAAATGTCGATCAGTTGATTTTTTATTTTGAAGGTCTTCAAAAAGCCTATCAAGAAGTTAAGAGTTGTTCCAACTTTCAAACTCCCTATGTTAGCCATTCTTGATTTTTGAATTTGATGCATTATAATATATGGTTTATTTCGATAGTGAATTATTTGCCAAAATTTATTTTCTTGGATCATCAACACATTTTTCAACCACCTTTTTATCTCACATACATCACATCAAAAAAGTGCTACAGTAATTTTTCAAAAACTTATCCCAAATAATCTACCATCCAAACACACTATTATATCCATTATGTACTCTAAGTTGTTTTTGGTCATTTTTGTAAATGTACAATTACAATGTGGCAATTCATTTGTCCATGTTCTTGCTAATCTGACTTGGAGATGATAGGAGCATTGCATATATTTCTGTTGATGATCTCCTGAAGGTGCTATATATGGTGTGAACTTTTTTGACACGGGGAATTATTGCCATGAGTTTTCCCCTTTCCTTCCTCTCCTATAGCTGAAGAGGAAAAGAACAGACAGAAACAAAACTAAACAAAACAAATCAAAAAAAGGAGGAAAGAAAAAAGGGTTCTGTCAAATATGGGAACACAATGGTCTGCCATAGGTGTGATACTTAATAATGCCCTTGCATAAATGTGTTTTGCTCAATATTATGGGGAAGATAGCCGATAAGTTGTCCTTATGTTTGGTAGCCGAAATTTATATGCTCGTTACATTATTTGCACACTGCAAATGTATCGTTGCTTTCTTGAGTTGACTATCATAGTTTGGATTATTGAAAAGAGTAGAACCTGGGCTTGTAGTAAACTTGATGTTGAGAATACTGTGGATCTTGTTTGGAAGGAAAAACTGGTCATGATATCTTAGTGATACGTAAAATTGCTATTCCTATTGGAAGATTTCTGGTTGGTGCTTCTACAAGAAGTTTGAAATATGTTCCCCTTTTGTAGTCATTTTGGTGATGGGACTTTAAGAAGACTGATTATTTCTACCATTCACCACTCCCTGGCAGGGTAAACATTAATGTCGTAAAAGCTTGACTACTGCAATTAGTTGTAAGGTGCATTGTCACTTTTGGTAAACAAGTTGTGAACTTTTAATTTTTTTTAGAAAAAATAATATTTCCTTTTCCTGTCTGACAGTTGAAACTTCTGCATATGTAAATGAACACTAGTGTCAGGGTAAGCATAGGTTCTCTGTTAATGTTTGGCACCACTCGTAATAGGTGCGTCACGTGCTCTTTGCGTTGAAAGAAGTCTAGCATACATGTCAAGGGACAAGTGAGAGTCCTTGATAAGTAATTTCTTTCTTTTATATGGCTTAATCATATAGATGAGGGTGATAATTCACCACATAGAGAGACTGTATTGTGCTTGTGAGTTACACTTAAAATTTGTACAAGAAGGCTTGCCATTTCACTGCTGCTGCATGCTTTATTAGTGGGCTCCTTTGGTTGGTTGGTTGATTATAATTTTGGTGCACAGTGTAGGGCTTGAATATTTGATAGGAGATCTGAGAATGAACCTTGGTGCACAGTGTAAGGCTTGCCATTTCTTTTTGTTTCAGAGCCATTCTTTTCTGCTAGCTGATCATTGGTTGGTGTTGCATTTATAGTTGGAGAGTCAAGAGTGTGTACCAAAAAAAGTTTTGGGTGTACCTTTGTGTTCTACATGTATTTAGAGAAGTTTCATACGCATGTTTGGTTCATCTGTCACTTTGCCTAATTGTGGTCTCATGTCATCCATATGTGGGCACCTGTTTGAATACCTTCTTTATGGGAGTCAAAAGCTCTAATATGACATCATTGATGCTTTCGAATGGCTAGTGTTCTATTGCAGTCAGCTATAACATTGCTTTGTTTTAAAACTTTCTGTTTTTAAGTGATTGACATTTAATATGATTGGTGAGGTTTCCCTTCTTGGTGATCGTGATGCTATCCATGTCAGATGAGGTGATAAATTGAAAACTCACAAGGATAGGTTCGGCGTTGATTGGTCTTGGTATCCTTATCTTGATAGGGATACCCGTCCAGAATTTATTTCCTGCAGAATTGTAAAATGGGTCCCACAGAACAAACCTTTTTTATTGCTTCAAATGAGAGGACCCCAGGTTTCTTTGACCATATTTGCCCATCCCAGATATATTACCTTCCACTCTGATCCTTCTGAACTTTATATGATTGCTGTCTTGGGAGTAACAGTAGATCAAAATTTTGTATATCCTTTGCAAACCCCCTTGAAAAAAAGAAAAGAAAAAGAAAAAGGCCTTTTACTTGTCAAATATTTAGATAAATTGTTTTGCCTTGGTAGTTGTATGAGTTCTAATACCGTTCCTTGTGTCAATTTTCTTTCTGCCAGGAGTCACTTTTTAGGTGGAAAATTTTTCCTCTTGAATTGTAGCTTGGTTGTGCTAAGCTACTCATGAAAAGTATCATTACCCTTTTGCGTCTTTCTCATGGTTATCTAATGTACAAATACTCCTTTGAACATTGTCCTTTCTTCTTTGTATTTGTTTGTGTGGTTTACAATTAACGGTGTGCGTTTGATCTTGGAGTTCTTCTCAACCAAATTTAAGGTTTGTGCTAACTAATATTGCACATTTGGTTTACCACATTTGGTTTTTTTTATGTGAATATGACTGTGTGACTACACTGTAAATAAATACATATGGTAAGATTAATTTCCCATCCTGGATTAATTTTCATATTCTTTTTCTCTAAACCATCTATCTGATATATTCCAAGCTCCAAGTTTGTCACGAAGAGATGTGGCAATCCTCGCTATGTTGTTTAGCAATAGTGTTTGATTTTTATTGTCTTCATGACTTCTGTAATTTTGTTGCATAGATTGAACAAGAAGAGAGTTCAACATGGATGTATTGCACTGTGTACAACTTGGCATACTCATCAAACTGCAGCAGCGTCTTGAATCCAGTAAATGAAAACAAATGTCAACTCTTTATGGTAGAGAGACTAATCATGATGGGAGCCATGGCATTCATCAGAATGTTCAAGGAAGATTACAATGATCTTAGCCTCACCAATCATCCAAAAAAGAATAGTCAGGAGAATTAGGATATATGCATCTTTAGATCCACTAAAAAAGCTTCGTTCTTTATGTTTAAAGTCTATGATACGATACGTACAATACATTTATTATTTAAAAGCCATGATATTATATACACAATATGTTTATTATTTGAAAATCAATGACAAAAGCAAGCACATAATATTTATATAAGTTCCACACTTATAGTATATGATATTAAGATCTCCATCCATATCTGATAGCCCAATCCACCAGTTCAGTCAAGACTATGGTAACTAGACCACATAATTCGATGAATTTGATGGTTCCCACAACATTCTGTGAAAGAAAACAGAGGCATGAAAATTACAACTCTATCATAACATCCACAACAAATATAGATGGTATAATACATTGGAATTCCCACATCAATTTGACATCAGACTTGTGTAGCTCTAGTTTATTTTTTGCTTTCTCTACTCAGGGTTTTTTCCCCTGATTCCTACATGGAATATTCAATTTTATATCTTTGAAGAGATTGGAGCTTTGAAAGCTGAAATATAAAGGCAACAATTTTTCACAGTGGAAATTATTATTTTTTATTGAAAATTATTTTCAAAAAATGAAAAGAAGAATATTTCATAAAAATGCATACATTGCAAGAAATATAAGCAAAACCAAAACCATATAGGATTTAACATATTGGTTTTACTCTGAAATGGTAATATTTAGATAAAAAAAAAAAAGAGTTGACAAGAAAGCCAATAATGCAAACTCAATATAGAAGTATAGTTTATAGATAGTAAGAATCAATGAATAATGCTACATGAGAATAGAATCTGATTGATTAATAGAAGATCAAGTTCCATTCAACTCAAAAAAAATATGAAAAAAAAAAACGTAAAGACAAAATTAGAAGAAAGGTAAAACATAAAGTTTGTAAGCATATAGAAAGGTATTTACCTCAACATCCAAATGGAAAATTCCGTGAGAGTTCTTATAATTTTGTAATCAATGATATTCCACAATCATGTAATACCATTCATTGATTCATTCATATAGATCAAAAGCATGCATACTGCGGCTTGTAATTATAAAGAAGGGGAAACAATAAAGTTTGTAAACATATAGAAACGTACGTACCTTAATATGCAAATAATCATGTCATTTTCAAATTAACAAAGGACAAATCGCCCGATCCTGTAAAATATAATATGCTCAGAAATAATTATTTAAAATATACATTCTCGACCCTTAGGGAAACTAAGTCTAGTGAAGTGAGACAAAATTAAAAGGTTGGTTGAAAATAGAGCGAGGATATTAGTACCTTTAAATCTACGGTCTTCAAAATTCTCTATATCACTTGGCACTGTTTGGACTTTCTTAAGCAATGGTGCATTCAACTTTCCGGAACAAAATTTCTTCAACTTTGGGCAACTCACTATGATCAACTCAGTGAGTAGGGGAAATTTAAACTCATAATCCTCCCGGTGACTACCACTAAAACTTTGAAGATTCTCAAGCGCTTTCAATTGCAGAGAGGTTAATCTAGGAAACACGAACTCCTTGCTAGTTCTTCCCAGTGAAATTTCTCTACGTTTTCCAACGTCATGATGCTGAGCATTATCTTCTTGGCTGACCTCTTCATCTTCCTCACCTATAACTTCATGCATTTCCGAGCACTTATCAACTGTCAATACCTCAAGGCTTATGAGCATGTCAGCCACACTAGGAGGATGAAACAAACAGTTTAAAGGGCACTTGTACACATATAGACTTCTTAAGTTTTGAAATACTCGAACCCCTTTAGGAAAATTCCTCCAAATATGGGTTAATCTTAGACAGCCACGCAAGTCCAGTGACTCTAGTTTGGGGAGAATTTCAAGTGTCTTTTCTGATGGAGTATTACGAACTTTTAGACCCTCAAAGTCGACAAGGGATTCCATCCCATGACAATTCAGCGTGCGAAGTGCTTGCAAGTTTTGTAATAATGTAACCGTATCAGCTTTGGCAATGCATCGAATAGAGTCACATCCCCCGAGCCTCACGGATTTTAAGTTGTCGAGGGACCCACTTGGCCTTTTCCCTCCTATTAGATGTTCGGGGCCATCACCAGGATCAATAATCTCTAGTACTTCCAGGCAGGGGAGTGAAACCTGAAAAATTTGGCAAACTTAGCCCCATAATGCAAAATGCAACATGCAGTTATAGTAGTGTTCGGATCCATCCAACTGCTAGCAATCCATTTGTTACACTTGATGACGTAACAGACACACCACCACGTCATTAGAGCACCAAAATTATTGTTATCAATATTTTTATTACCCTATTTTTATTCATCATCATTGGACTTTTAATTACTAGTACTACACCAAACAACCTTTTTTTTCTTTTCTTTTTTTTGGGCAAACTCATTGAAGGCCTAGAATACAACTGATGAAACATTAATTTTGAAAATATAATTAACATATTAAGAAAGAAAGTGCTTGAGTGTGTTTTCGGTGTTCACTTGAATTTGACTGTATTAAGTATATCATATAATTACACAAATTAAAAGAGAGAGAGAAGAGAGACCTGGTCAATAAAAGCCACAGCTTTATCATCTTTAGAGCCAAAACCAATAAAGTTTGTCCCGCTTAAGGTTAACACTTTGAGTTGGGGTAGTTCATGTTGGATCCTTAATCCAACATTGGACTTATATGTGAATAATTATGTATTGCAAACTGTCAATTAAGGTTAAACCCAATTAAAGTGATCAAATATAGTTTGGGTTTAATGTATCTAATAGGATGTGGGCCCTTTTATGTGTAGAAACTTATGGGCTCCTATTTCAATGATGGGCTGAAATAGGGCTCCAAAGGTAACAGGAATGTTACCTATAAATAGGGTTATGGTCCCCAGGTCACAGGTATCGTTTTAGTTGTCGTATTTCCTAATACCACAAAATACCCCTTCCCTGATATCCCATCGTCAGGAAAGATACCAGAGAGAAACTAAAGGCCTCTCTCAAAGGATCGGTGAATACCTGTTGATCTGGAAGGCCACCCCAAATCTCTAGGGATTCAAGTATCAAGGTTATCAATATGGATTCAGGTACGCTTCCGCAATTTTCTTGTTAATTTATTTCTTAATAATCGCCATATAGATCTTGGGTTCAATAGGTGATGGTTTTCACCAATGGTTAAATTTAGATAACCACCCTAACAAGTGGTATCAGAGCCTATATGGTTGATTATTAGGAAATAATTTGGATTTCATAATTTATGTTAATATATATACATATGGTTACACACACATATATGTGCCTCTTGAATTCGGCTGTGGATGTATGCATATTTTTTAATTTGTGTTGAAACATGAACCGAAGCGGCACATAGAATCCAGTGCTTTAGTTATGTTATCGGTAAAGTTTTTTTACTTGTTAATGTTTTTAGTTTCTGGTTTCGTGGGTCTGGCCAAATCACAATATGAATCCAGCATCCGTGATGAATTGTCTGGTCATAATTGATATGTTGCCTTCTTATGACTTCGGGCCCCATGGTAACAAAGCTTTGGTTTGTTTGGTATTAGCTAACACGCACTTGAATGGCCATCACTTTTCTGGCCACGTGAGTTCTTGTAGTCCACCTGAATGCTTCTTGTATCAATCATGTTATCTTCACAGGTTTGGTCAACTCAGACCATGAATTCGTGGGTTCCACGAATGTAAAGAACAAGTCTTCATAAGACTTTCTTGGTCAAATGCTATTCGGTCTTGATTATTTGCATATGTTAGTGCTCATGGCAGTAGTTCATCCACGAATTATACTATGATGATTTGGTTTGGCTAATTTAATATTTATTATATTGATTCAATTTGTCAATAATTGGTTTCTTTGGCCTGTTTCATTATTTATAAATATGTATGTATATATATTAAGAAAATTAGGGTTTATTTACTTTAAGTGAACCCTAATAAAGTTAAATAGGACATTTAAGCCCTATAAAATCCATATGTATGGCCCATTAAATGTGTAATTTTTATAAAGTACTTATGGATTTCAAGAAAAAATTTTGGGCTTGGATGTTAATTTTGGGTCAAATTATGGATATGGACCTTTGGTCCAATAAGTCATGATTTAATTTAATTAATTTGACCATGTTTGACCACGTTTTGACCAAAGTTGACCAAAGTTGACTTTGATCAAAATTTTTGTTTTATTTGGATAATTTTAAATTTGAATATTGGTATGATTATATATATTTTGGAATAAATTAATTGAAATAATATGCCACCAAAGTGACCTCTATTATGGAAATTAATTTATTTTAAAATATAATTAGTTGGGCACTAGTAATTTTATGAATATTGATCGGCCCAAAGGAAGGTCAATATTTAATGAAATTACATGTGTACTTGTGGTAATAAATGCGTGATAATTATTTGGATTTTACATGTGATTTATAAATTGGCCCAAAGGAAAATTTATTTTCGACATGTTATTATTATCAGCATTTATTACTGCACCAAGATATCACTCACTAGTTAATATTTTTGTCCAAAGACGAAATATTAATGGAATATCGGTATCTTGAGATGGGACTACCATTATTTAAATTTATTATTGTTTTGATTTATGTGAGCTTGTTTTAATTATGTTATGTTTTCTGTTCAGTTGCGAATGATCTTACAAATATTACTTCCAATATCAATAATATTCCTATGTTGAATGGCACAAATTTCAAGTCCTGGAAAGAAAATCTCTTGATAGTACTTGGAGTAATGGATCTCGACCTTGCGTTAAGGAATGATTCACCCCCACCTCTTACAGATCAGAGTACCTCTGATGAAAAGAGAAATAATGAGAGGTGGGAGAGATCAAATCGCTTGTGTCTGATGATCATTAAAAAGGCCGTTCCAAAAGCATTTAGGGGAACAATGTCAGAAACGACTGTAACCGCTAAAGAGTTCCTTCAGGACATTGAAAAAAGGTTTGTCAAGAACGAAAAGGCTGAAGTTAGTACGCTCTTGACACGCCTTGTTTCAATGAAATATAGTAATTTGGTTTGTTCTGAGGTTAATTTAACTTCGGTACCTAGACACACATGGTGGTTAGATTCTGGTGCAACAACTCACATCAGTGTGTCTATGCAGGGTTGCCTGAATTGCCGAAAGCCTAATGATAGTGAAAGATATATCTACGTGGGCGATGGCAAAACAGTTCAAGTTGAGGCAATTGGAGTTTTTAGATTATTGTTAAAGACCGGATTTTATTTGGATCTCAATGAGACATTTGTTGTACCGTCTTTTAGACGGAATTTAATTTCTATTTCTGCTTTGGACAAATTTGGTTATTTTTGTTCATTTGGAAATGGAAAATTTGAATTGTTTCATGATTCAAAATTGGTTGGTTCTGGTTCTTTAATGCACTACGATAATCTATATTTAATTGACACAATTGTCTCATTTAATGAATCTCTGCATTTGAGTACTAGAGGAGTTAAAAGAAAATTAGCCAATGAGAATTCAGCTGCATTATGGCACAAGAGATTAGGACATATCTCCAAACGGAGAATGGAAAGACTTGTGTCAAATGAAATTCTCGACCCCTTGAATTTTACAGATTTTAATGATTGTATTAACTGTATAAAGGGGAAACAAACCAATAAAAGGAGATTTGAAGCCAATAGGTCCTTAGACGTCTTAGAACTTATACATACAGATATTTGTGGACCATTTCCTACATCTGCTTGGAATGGTCAACAATATTTTATAACGTTCATAGACGATTTTTCAAGATATGGCTACATATATCTCATTTCTGAAAAGTCACAGTCACTGGACGTGTTCAAAAAATTTTAAGGCCGAAGTTGAGAATCAACTCAACAAAAGAATTAAAAGCGTCAGATCTGACCGTGGTGGTGAGTACTATGGTAGATATGACGGTTCAGGTGAACAACGTCCAGGACCATTTGCTAAATACCTAGAGGAATGCGGTATCGTTCCACAGTACACTATGCCGGGTTCACCCACTATGAATGGTGTAGCTGAAAGATGAAATAGAACGCTTAAAGACATGGTAAGGAGTATGATATGTCATTCCACCTTACCAGAGTCACTCTGGGGAGAAGCACTTAAGACTGCAGCATATATTCTTAACAGAGTTCCAACTAAAGCAACTATCAAAACCCCTTATGAGCTTTGGACAGGGAAAAAGCCCAGTTTAAAGCATCTGCATGTTTGGGGGTGTCCAGCTGAGGCAAGGCCTTACAGGCCAAATGAAAAGAAACTGGATTCAAGAACGATTAGTTGTTATTTTATTGGATATTCTGAAAGATCCAGAGGTTACAAGTTTTATGATCCCACAGCCAAATCAATTTTTGAGACAGGAAATGCCCGGTTCTTTGAGGATGTCGAGTTTGGGGGAGAACATACAGTAAGGGACATTGTCTTTAAAGAGGAATATATTAATATTCCCACAGGTGTCATTACTCTTGCTCAGGACCCTATTCCTGAATTTGATCATGATACAACAAATCAAGACAATGTCGAAGAGCAAACTGTTATAGAAGAACAAACTCTTCCTCTTCAAGAACCAGTGCCATTAAGAAGATCCACTAGAGAAAGGAGAAGTGCAGTGCCAGATGATTACATTGTTTTTCTCCAAGAACATGAGGATGACTCTGGATTGATGGAAGATGATCCAATCAACTTCCGTCAAGCCATGGAAAGTTCAAATTCTCAAAAGTGGATCGATGCCATGAATGAGGAGATTAAATCCATGAAGGACAATGATGTTTGGGATCTTGTCCCATTGCCAGAAGGTGCGAAACCCATTGGTTGTAAATGGATATTTAAAATTAAAAGGGATTCGAAAGGCAATGTGGAAAGATTCAAAGCTCGCCTTGTCGCTAAGGGATTTACACAAAAAGAAGGTATCGACTATAAAGAAACCTTCTCTCCAGTCTCTTCAAAGGATTCTTTTAGAATTATCATGGCATTAGTGGCACATTTCGATCTTGAGTTACATCAGATGGATGTAAAGACAGCGTTTCTCAATGGTAACATTGATGAGACAATTTATATGGTGCAACCAGAAAACTTTGTATCAGGAGATCCAAAGAATATGGTTTGCAAACTTAAAAAATCCATCTATGGGCTCAAACAAGCGTCTCGACAATGGTATTTCAAATTTCATCAGGTGATCATCTCATTTGGTTTCGAGATGAATTTAGTGGATGATTGTATATACCATAAGTTCTGTGGGAGCAAATATATTTTTTTCTGGTATTGTATGTTGATGACATTTTGCTTGCCAGCAACGATATTGGTCTATTGCATGAAACCAAGAAATTTCTAACTAAGAATTTTGAGATGAAAGATCTTGGTGATGCATCTTTTGTGTTAGGCATACAAATACACCGTGATCGCTCTCGGGGTATTCTAGGACTATCACAAAAGGGCTATATCGAAAAGGTTCTCAAAAGATATGGCATGCAAAATTGTAAACCAGGTGACACTCCAGTGGCTAAAGGAGACAAATTTAGTCTTGAGCAGTGTCCCAAGAATGCTTTTGAGGAAAGAGAGATGCAAAAGATTCCTTATGCCTCAGCAGTAGGGAGTCTAATGTATGCTCAAGTATGTACGCGTCCGGATATTGCGTACATTACTGGGATGTTGGGTAGATATTTGAGTAATCCTGAATTAGATCATTGGAAAGCAACCAAACGGGTCTTACGGTATCTACAGAAAACAAAAGACTACATGCTCACGTATCGGAAGTCAGATGAGTTGGAGATCATTGGGTATACTGATTCCGATTATGCTGGATGCAAAGATACTATGAAGTCAACGTCAGGCTATGTCTACTTGTTGGCTGGAGGTGCCATATCCTGGAAGAGTGCTAAACAGTCCCTCATAGCATCTTCCACTATGGCTGCAGAATTTATAGCTTGCTATGAGGCATCCAACCAGGGAATTTGGCTGCGAAATTTCGTCACAGGATTACGTGTAGTGGATGGCATTGAAAGACCACTCAAATTATTCTGTGACAATAAGTCAGCAGTCTTATATTCCAATAACAATAGGAGCTCGACCAAATCTAAACATATAGATATCAAGTTCCTGACTGTTAAAGAAAGAGTGCAGAATGGACAGTTATCAATAGAGCACATCGGGACAAACTCCATGGTTGCGGATCCGCTTACTAAGGGATTGCCACCCAAAATGTTTCATGAGCATACTGCTCATATGGGTGTCGTGTTAAATGATGTATAGTTTTTGTGGGAGTTTGTTATTTTAAATGCTCTTATGATATTTTTCAGTTATTAAGGATTTAAGGATATTTTATGCATAAATAAAGTTTGGATTTATTTGCACTCTAATTTTGGTATGGTTTGATCTCATAAAATTTAAGGTGGACCAGTTGGAAATAGGCATGTTTTGGTCACATTACATGAAATTTTCATGCTACACATCCACATCATAATTCATGTCATTCAATTGCATTGATATATGTGACCATTGATGGGTCGAGTTACGAAATTGTAACAAAGGCCGCTTTGATCCTATATTGGTGTAATTGATGGACCGAATTGGTTGCAGATACATTGTGATAATGACAGTAAAGTTGAGCTCATACGGTTAATTGCAAAATATAATTATAAGGTTACACATATAGTCCAAGTGGGAGATTGTTGGATCCTTAATCCAACATTGGACTTATATGTGAATAATTATGTATTGCAAACTGTCAATTAAGGTTAAACCCAATTAAAGTGATCAAATATAGTTTGGGTTTAATGTATCTAATAGGATGTGGGCCCTTTTATGTGTAGAAACTTATGGGCTCCTATTTCAATGATGGGCTGAAATAGGGCTCCAAAGGTAACAGGAATGTTACCTATAAATAGGGTTATGGTCCCCAGGTCACAGGTATCGTTTTAGTTGTCGTATTTCCTAATACCACAAAATACCCCTTCCCTGATATCCCATCGTCAGGAAAGATACCAGAGAGAAACTAAAGGCCTCTCTCAAAGGATCGGTGAATACCTGTTGATCTGGAAGGCCACCCCAAATCTCTAGGGATTCAAGTATCAAGGTTATCAATATGGATTCAGGTACGCTTCCGCAATTTTCTTGTTAATTTATTTCTTAATAATCGCCATATAGATCTTGGGTTCAATAGGTGATGGTTTTCACCAATGGTTAAATTTAGATAACCACCCTAACAGTTCAAGCTCTTCCTCTGTCAGACTTTCCTCCCTCAGAACAATTGTCTCCAAATTTTTACAACCAGATACGCTTATGTTTTGGAGTTTCACTAGACATTTCAGTGTCGATTGTGAGAAGAGAGTCATAATTTGATCACAAAGCAGTACCTGAATAGATCTGAGGTTGCAAAGCGATGAATGTTCGACTGGTCCCTTCCACAAGTACTTTAAAGCATCTATAAATTCAAGTCTCACCTCTTGAACTTGACCGAAGCTGACGCATCGAGGTGGAAGAACTCCCTTACATATTTCTTTCAACTCCAAATGTGTTAACGTCATGGAAACCAAATTTGCAAAAACAGATCCAGCAACAAGGTTGGCGGTAGAATCAATAAGGCATTCATGTTGTCCTCTATACAGATAAAGCTTTTTCAAATAGATGAACCCGTCTGCACACAAGCCAGGCACAAGATTCCTCAAGCATGATGATCTACCAAGATCCAAAGTGAGATTCTCGGTTCTCTTGACAATGCTAGTAACATTAGGATCAAACACTTGGTTCAACTCTTCATCATCCTGATCTAACAAATGAAGCTCAAAGCTTTTCCGAAATTGATAGTTTTTGATGACATTTGTCAGTGCTTCTCTTTTACTGTAATCAGCTACTGCAATGTGAAATCTTGACAACCTCTGAGTATCAAATCCTTGCAAAGATAGAAGTAAGATGTTAAGGTCATATAAAACAATTTGGAGACATGCAAGGTTAGAGATTGATGAGATCTCTTTTAGGCATCCTCTTTCTTCTTTTCCATCTTTCCCTAGCCGCAGCTGATAATGAGATCCCAAATACAATTCTTCTAGTTTCTTCAAGCTTGACAAGATACCACTAGGCAAGGGATGGAGGCTACTTTCAACCCTCAAATCCAACAACTTTAAATTACTCAACTGACCGATTTCAGCTGGAAACCGATCATCCAGAATTTTGGATTGAAAGACGCTCAAAGTTTCCAATTGCATCATGTGTCCCAGCATTGACGACATTCCAGTGCCCAATACACAATAATCCAGGTACAGTGTCCGAAGGCTCCTTAGCATTTGGCCAGGCCATGACAGTGGAAATTCAATTTGCGAGTGGTTTAATTCCATGACCCAGAGAGCTTTCATTCGTATGAAAGAGTCTTCTGGTAGGTTGAGTTCTCCTGGTTGGAGTACCAAGCGCAACAGCCTAAGCCTTGGATATTCCTTGCAAAATGGAAGTAGATCATGATTGGAATGTTGCGATACTAGCGAAATCGCCGTGTAAGAATTCTTTTCTCCTACTCCAGAATTGCTCACTAAGAACTCATGCTCGCCTTCTGATGCAATTGACAAGCACACATCTCGCACGACATCGTGCAATTTTACAGAGTCTTCTTTTTCACTATCATTTAGCAACAAATAGGAGCTTTTCAGGTGACCAATAAGCTTGCCTACCCAGTATCTTACATCTTTTAACGTCCATCTATTTTTGAACAATTCTAGCCCTTCACCATACCTAACCAAACATTCGATTGGAATACTATAATCCTCTGGAAACAAACTGCAAAGCAAAAGTAGTGACTTAGCTTCATCGCTTTTTAAATAGTCATAGCTAAACTTAATTGTTGAAAACACTAAATCTTTAACTCCGTCTATGTCTCTAATTGTGTACTTTTTTAGTTGTTCAAGGTCTTGTTCCCAGTCATCTAGAGTATGATTGCTCTTTAATGCCCCGGCAACAACAACGATTGCAAGAGGTAGACCTTTGCATTCCTCTGCAACCTGCTTTGCAACACCACTCAAAGCAGAATCATCAGAAATTTCTGCATCATTTTTGAAAAGATGCCATGCTTCTTCTTTAGGCAAGATATTCACCTCAAAAATTTCAGCTCCCATGCCCCTACAAACATTTAATAACCGAGATGTCAGTATGACTTTTAAGCTCTTGCATTCACCTTTGACAGGAATTCCTAGACTCTTAAGATCAAGCTCTTTCCAAATGTCATCCAATATAACAAGAGTTATCTTGTCACTATTGATTAGTCTCGTATACAATCTTTCAGCTCTTGGCAGATCAGTTTGCTGTGTTATCTCCATCCCTAACTGCTCAGCAAGTTGATCTTGGACATTTCTCATGTCTGGACTTTGAGACACAGTTGCAAAGGCAACTTCATCAAACAATTTCTCTAACTTAACCTGGTCAGCAATTTGTTTGACCAAAGTAGTCTTGCCTACGCCGGCCATGCCACAAATCACCAATAGGCTAGTTTTCTCCTGCTTTAAAGCTTCCATCACTTGCTTCTTTGTTGACATCCTAGAAACTAGGCCTTCCTCAAAGGATGGGGTCAATTCACTTAAAGGCATTTTCCCCAATGGAGGAAGGTTTCCAACTTCATCAAATTGGCCCTCTCCTAAGAGTTTTTCAACAACACTTGTTCTTTTCACCGCACGTCGGCCTAGCAAATAGCATGACTTCAAATTTGGAAGCCCGACAATATTAAAGCAATTCACCTCAGCAGTCTCCATACCCTCAGAAATAGTATGTGCATCTTTCTTTGCATCCTCAACTTGTTTCAGCCAATCAACAACAGTTGCTTTAATTTCTTCGGCATTGTCTTTTGCTTGACGTACCAATTGTTGCACCTCAGTTTCCTTTAGCTCAAGTTTTTTGATGCTATCGCTCAGACTTTTAACATTGCTTTTGCAGAAAATTAAGTACCGAAATTGACGCAAAATTGGATCGATACACTTCTCTGCAATTGTTCCCAAAATTGAATTGGCAATTTCTTGGATGGCCATTATTGTAAAATTCTGTTCAAATTTCTATTATTGTGTTATTTGAAAGATATAGAAAAAGGAATCTAATAAATTGCATAAAAAAATATGAAAAAGATTCAAGGATACATAATTAAGGTAATAATAATCTCGTAAGAGTAGAAGTACAAAGAAGGAAAAAAAATGTTAGGCATTGAATTGAATTCAATGAAATGTTTCTGGAAAAAAGTAACTTATAAACTTTTCTCACCAACTCATAGATTATTTTAGAATTTAGAAATCTAAAGGGAGATTAGACATGGAAATCTAATTGACTTCTCCATTTGAATCAAAGAATTAACAATGAGTTCTTTTAGTCAAATTAACACGTGTATACTGTAGAAATCACCGGTCGTTTCTGGCAACATTTTGTAAAGCAATGAACAAGTTCTTCACATTATGTATATCTCAAATCTATTATGTGTATTTAAATACATTATCTACATGGTTCGTTGGTCTAAATCCAAATACTACTCAGTACACTCTTTTATTTGTAATAGTGGGAAAAGAACATCTTAAGGTTGTGCACATTAAGGGGAAAAATTTAAGTTGTTTTTATTAAAACCAATAGAAATCATTAGAATTATTTTTGGCAAAAACAAAAAGAAATTATGAATTTTTTTAGGCAAACAAAAAAAAGAGTAGAAGTTATTGGAAGTGGAAGTTATTAAAAATTACTAAACTTATGTGGTTGTCTTTAGTAAATCTTTACTTTTGTGAGGTAAAATTAAAAAACCAAAAAGATGACACAAAATTCTAATACCAAATTTCCTCCTCATGCTTTATATATAGAAAGATGTAAGATAGCACCAACATAAAATAAACTAAAGATGTATAGTTAAGTGTGCATGTTAGGTAAAAAGCTATTCAAGGCCCTCACTCTCTACCACTTTAACTTTCTTAAGGTTTGGTGCACAATCATCGTGGTGACCGCCACCAAAGCTTCTAGATAGTATTTTAAACTTAAATAACAAACACTTATATATAGTATTGTTATTGTGCTTATGTGTAATAAGCCGGTGTAAGGTGCAGGCACGGGAATTTGGTACTTGTGCATGACACATTGTATTTTTTTTGACACATTGTATTTTTTTTAAAAAAAAAATAATTATGAGATAATAATTGTTTTCGCAACAAGTCTTTTTGTCTTTTTAAAAGCTACAACCCCATGAAGAAAACTACGATTCCAAGAAATTGTCTTCAATTCCTCTCAAATAGACATCGATTAAAATGTAAAGAATACGTCATTAGCCACCAAATAATGTCTTTGGATAATAAATGTTCCCTAGTAATTGTCATACGCAACTCTTCTCTTTGGGATCGCATTTTGGAGACCTTTCTATTTCGGATAAGTTGAAGGATGAGATTTAAAATAGTCATCAACTACCCAACCAACAGCAAAGATCAGGCCACGATATACACATGACATCAGGCTCAATTCACCAACCCGAAAATCAAAAAGATTGAAGAAATAGTCACTAAAATAAAAATTACTCGCGGCATCCTACGCGCGGTTTTACGAAACTTTCATTTGTCCGGCAAAAATAAAACCTCAAATCCGGTCTTTTAAGTTTTCTCAGAATTAATTATCTTATTTTTGGAAAGTGTTATATACTTTTCTTTATGTTGACTACAACTATAAACATTTTTTTTCCTAAAATTTTATTTTTATCTTAAAATTTTCTACAGGTATACTTTGGCATCAAATTTTGTTTAGAACATTATGTCAAACCTTAGTTTAATGGTGATTTTGTAATAATTTTATTTAAAAGGTTGACAATCTAGGGTTCCATTTGACAAGTGTATTTTTTGGGTATTTATTTAAAATTTCACTGTAACTTACTGTAAAAATTGTAAAAAATTTTTTTGAAATGTGTAAATTTTTGAACATTTTGAAGTGTATAGTTTAAAAATTTTTTAAAGTTTTTTGAGGTTACCATAACTAAAGTTGTTAAAAAACCTAATATCAGACAAACTTGATCAAAAACTTGCTTGCCAAACAAGGACTAGGTTTAACATTTTAAGTCTAATGGAAAATCTAATAGTCTCACTTTAATTACAACCACGAGAAGTTGAATTGTAGGTGTCCAACCCACAAGGAACTAAAGTGTGCATATATTAAATCATATGGGAGTTTTCTGTATTTTACACAAAAATTTAATACCATTTTGTTTAAAGGTACTTCACTTACTTCCTTGAGAAACATCCAATGCCTGCTATTTATTACAAGTATATCTTTTGTCAAGCAATACAATCAATTATCGTTTCGAAAAAAAAAAAATAATAATTGGGAGGGAGCCATGCTAGTTAAGTTACACAACTTGATATTTACACCATGCAATTAAACTTCTGCATCGAGGCATTAAATGTTTGCTGATATGATCGAAGACATATCCGTGAATTAATATTATGAAATTAATGTGTCACCAAGACACTCATAGGTTTGGGAGCTTGTTGGAGTCTTTGATATTTTTGATGCCATAAACAGGAAGATTTGACAGAGGACCAGAAGTGATGTCTAGGTGCCTAGAAAATAAGGCCATAACTGTACTTTGTTGTTCTTATATTTTACTCAAGATATGCACAAATATCATGGCAGATTATGTAGAAGTATGACTGTAATTTATGCTTGCACGCCTATAAAAAACATACGCAGCTGAACCGAAGAGAGGGTGATGGAAAATATAAACACGTACCTTTTTTTGTTTTGATTAATTGAAAAACCAAGAAGATAATTGGACACGGAGAATTGCTGAGAGATAAATAAATTAAGTCTTGAATTAGTAATAGAAAAAATGATGAGAAAGTTGAGAAACTACAATGAACATCAAGGCAAATATATAGGAGAAGATAACATGCCTTTTAATGTATCTGGGAATGGTAATCCCACACTTGCAAAACAATAATTATAATCGGAATAGTAGCCATTACTATTATTCTATTTCCTATCACTTTTACTTTTCTAAAGGCAAATCATGTCACTATGGTGCGGCAAACATCATACAGTCAGTAGTAGGGGATGGCCATGGACGACACGCTTCATTACCATAAAATACCTTCTATCAATTTTGCAAACATTATACAGTCAATAGCAGGGGATGGCAAACATCATACGTATGGTCTATCTATTGGCATCATTACCATAGGTTTTGTTTGGATTGTAAGTTATTTGAGATATTTTTACTGTAGCACTTTTTATGATATGGTATATGTGAGATAAAAAGGTAATTGAGAAGGTAAAAAGGTGTATTAGAAATTGTAATGATGATGTAAGTAAATATATTTGGGGAAATAAAGGCCAATCCAAACAAATTCTAGAATAACTTCTAAGAGATTCCTCCCCACGGTCATACAGGCTTGGATCACTGATCTTGTCTATCTTGTCTCTTTTAATATAACTTTCGAAAAAATTTCTACTATCATTCAAGATTAGCATGCTTAGACCACTCTCTAGATATTAATTGGGTGCAGTGGCGGATTTACACCGGAGGCACTGGGGGCACGGACCCCCACTGTCCCCATAAAATTTTGATATAATTTTAACTGTACTCCCTGTAGTTTTGTGTATCTATTGATTTATAGGCCCCCACTGTCCCTCTTAAATTTCTATAATACCTATAAAAATTTGATGTAATTTCAAGTGTGCTCCCTAGAGTTTTGTGTATATATTGGTTTATATGTTTTTAAAATTGTCTTTGATTTTATCTGTTGTTACAACTACTGTAGAAAGGGTTTTTCAATGATGAATATAATGAAGAATCGATTACAAAATAAAATGGAAGACACTTGGATGAATAATTATTTAGTTACTTATATTGAGAAAAATATACTTTGTGAAAAATAAAATGAAAAGGTTGTAAACTGTTATCAAAATATGAAAATTCGTCATGAGCAATTGTAAATAGTTTAGTTTGCTTTTAAAATAAAATTAGTATTACATTAATAATTTTGAATTTGTCTTTTGATGTTTTTCATGAAATATATGCATCATTTGTAGTTGTTGGTGAATATTTTTTTCCCTTAAAAAACTAAAAAAAAAATGTAGGTAAAAAATTTTAAGGTTGCTTTTGCCCCACTGAAAATTTTTTCTGGCTCCGCCACTGATTGGGTGATGTTAATTTTATTCGTTTCTCCTTTGGAGAAGGACCCGGGGGATGGTGAGAGAGGGCTTGAATCGGTCAAAGAAGAAAAGCAATATTTTTGCATGATACCAAATGCTAAGTGCATCCACGGATCGTTGCTTTTCTTTCTTTTTTTTTTTTTTTTTTTGATTTTTACCTTTACGTACTGAGTAACCATGCACCCATGCGATAAAGAAATTCTCAATAGCAAAGATATATAGTTCTTGCTTTTCAATCATTACATTATTTACTGTTGACTTTATGTGACAGACTTTCTGACTTTCCGCGGCATCTTCGAACCATTAGCTAAGGACTTAAGTGGACATACATATTTTAGCAATGTATATGCGGGGGTTGAAAAAATGATTTACATTTGCATATTGTGTTTAAATCGATTTCTAATCAGAATAAACGTGTTTACATTTTGTTGAAAGGTACAAAACCGTTTTGAGATGGCAACACTTTGTTGTTCTTGTATTTTACTTGAAAAATGCATAAACATCATGGAAGATTATGTAAAAGTATAGCTGTAATTTATGCCCATAAAAAGCATAATTTATAACTGAACCAATGAGAGAGAGAGAGCGAGAGAGATGAAAAACATAAATACATACCTCTTTTTGAGTTTTTGATTGATTAATTGAAAAACCAAGCTGATAATCCGACACGGGGAATTCCTAAGAGATTACACGAGTGAAGTCCCGAATTAGTAATCGGTAAAATGGTGAGAAAGGCGAGAAACAACAATGAACGTGAAGGCAAATTTACAGGGGAAGATAAGATGCCTATCTAATATAGCTTGAAATGGTAAATACCACTTTTATTCTTTTTCTCATCAGTTTTACTTTTCTGAAGGAAATCATGTTGCACGACTACTATTAGTCAATAACCAAAAGCCTCTCAAAAAGGTAACAAAATATTCCAAACAATGGACTGGTGGAGCAAAGAATCCTTGAAAAAAATTTTAGTCCCGTAATTTCTAGACGATGGAAAAACCAGAAGAGAGTTACTTTGGTAGGGCAAACTGTCGTGTTAACTGGTACGGGATGGCCATGTAAGATGGATCAAGGGCCTCTAATTGCCAATGATAATTGTATCGTGCACTACAGACAATAGCATAGTAAGTATAGATACTAAATCAACAAACGGAAACACTACCACAATAACATTTAAAAGAGTAATAAATTTTCTCCGTCCTTGAAATCTTCACCTCGTGCCCTTAGATATTGACCCTGTTTGGAAGGTGAGTTTTTAGGGAGTTTGTCTAAAACTTTACTGTAACTGTAGAAGTTTTTTAAAAAATTTTTGAAATGTGTAGATTTTTGAATATTTTGAAGTGTATAGTTTAAAAATTTTGAGAACTTTTTTGAGATTACTGTAGCTAAAGTTTTTAAAAAACTTGTAGCAGATAAACTTGGCAAAAAACTTGGGTTCCTTGTGTAAGTATCTGAAGTGCAGTCATGGTGCCTAAAAATAAGGCCATTGCCGTACTTTGTTGTTCTTATATTCTACTTAAAATATGCATAAACATCATGGCAAATTATGCAGAAGCATAACTGTAATTTATGCTTGCACACTGCTAAAAAAAAA
Organism: Coffea eugenioides; assembly: GCF_003713205.1. Taxonomy (NCBI): domain Eukaryota; kingdom Viridiplantae; phylum Streptophyta; class Magnoliopsida; order Gentianales; family Rubiaceae; genus Coffea; species Coffea eugenioides. The sequence continues at coordinate 25,161,873 of NC_040040.1, read as the reverse complement.
AAGAGACATACTTTATAGCTGTGAACCGAAGAGGGGGTGATGGAAAATATAAATTACTTACCTCTTTTTGTTTGAATAATTGAGAAACCAACGTGATGATCACACGCAGAGAGTTGGTGAGAGAAATAGGGGAAGTCTTGAATCAGCAATAGGTAAAATGATGAGAAAGTTGGGAAACTCCAACGAACATCAGGGCAAGTTTATAGGGGAAGATAAGATGACTGTCTGATACAGCTGGGAATGGCAGTCCCACTTCTGCTGGCACAATAATTGTCCTTCAATAAGGACATTGCTCCGGCTGTATTACCGCGTTGCTTTTGTTCTTTGTCCTACTGCTCTACTTTTCCGAAGGAAATCGTGTTGCACGACTGCTATTTTGTATTGCAGGAACAAATCAATAACCCAATAGCCTCAAAAATAAGAGAATGACCAAAGAATCCCCGAAAGTTTTGGTAGGCCCATAATCTAAGATATCTATCTATCTAACTATATAAAAGCGGGAGTTGGACAATGAACAGTCCATTTTTTGTCAAGCGATTATAACGTAATTTTCAGCAACTTTGAGGGCAATAGGCAACAAAATAGCCAGCAGCCGATGACTTCAGCACTCCTCTCCCGCAATTGTCATTGGAGTCAGTCGATTCGGATCTATCATATGTGTATATCCCCACTACCGGCCCCACAAACTTTTCCTATTGGTTTCTTGAATCTGATTGTAGGGAGCTTTATCTTCAAAATTTTTTTTCCCCAAAAAATAAAAAAGCAACCCTGATATCTATCTATAATATCTATCTAAACATCTTATATCTACATAATAAAAGAGAGGGTTGGGTAATGAATAGTGACTTTTTGGTCAAGCGGTTATATGATAATTATGGGTAACTTTGATGGCTTTTGTATTTGTTGGCTTTTTCCTTTTTTCTTTTTGCGCAAATTAAAACATTTAATCAATATAATCACAATAATTATTTTTCTTTCATATTTTTGTAAAATGTCGCTCACTAATATTAGATCATTAATCTACATTAAGAGCCATGTATTATTACATTGTTTTCGAAATTTACAATACTTTAATTTTTTTAATGTAAGAAACAATCTAAATAATGTTGCATGTTTGATTAAAAGAATAATAAAAAAAATATCATACAACATTGCTTTTCAATTTAGAGTAATTTAGAGCCATTAAGAATAATAGTTATTGGATCTTAAGAAAACAAAAAAGAACTAAAATGTGATGTTTATGTAGGAGAAATAGCAATATAATAAAAGGTGGGACAGAGAGTAGCACAGAGTGTGGGACAGAAGATCCGTTGTGCGCAACTAAAGGGCAGTTACCCATGTATGATTAGTGATGATAAGGGATGAGGTTTCTGACAGTCTTACTGACTTTCCTCAAGGTTTTCAAAATATGAACCACCTCCCCTAAAACTAATTAGGGGAGGTTTCTGAAATGACTTACCCATATGGCCGTTATTTCAGTTAAGCACACTTAATGATGATTTAATTAATTCAGTTAACATAATCACGAAATATCACGTTTGTTATAGGGGTAATTAAGTCATTTCACCATATAATCTATAATAATCAGGCCCCATCAATCTGACAGAGGAGGTAATTGATATTTTGAAAATCTCAGAGGAGACCAGTAAAACTGTCAGAAATCTCAGGGGAGGTTTCTGAAATTATCCCTAAAATAACTACTTATTAGGTTCATCGGTAGGAAGTTGTATCCCACATTGATTGAAGAGTTTGAGAAAGAGTGCTTAATATTTAAATAAGGGTTTGAAACCTATTAGTTTAAACTTGTCCATTAAGGTTGGGTTCCCATATCTTTTTGGTGGGTTCTCTCATATTTTTCTTCCACCATTAATGAGAACAAGGCTGCGGTTGTTAACTAATGACAAGTGGCCAATGGCTAAACTAAGCAATTAATTTTAGCTTGCTTTATATATCCTACAAGGCTTCTGCAATTGTTTAGATATACTAAAAGCCTGTTTATATATTCTAAGCTCCACCCCTTCCCCCAGTCCACTCCTCTATGGGAATTTTCTTTTTCAAAATGTGGTAAGTTTTGTATAAAAGTTGGTAAGTTCAGAAAAAAGTGATATTTTTTTACTAAAAACCTAGTAAGATATGTTATTTAAAGAGTAAATTACATAAATTATGAAACTTATATAAAAAAATATATTATTGGTTGCACTAAATTAACGTTCACAATCGTGTTCTCGTAAAAACCTAAAATAGTAGGTTAAAATCTATACGTGTCATTATATAAGCCCCTCATTTATGAGTTATGATAACTCCTCCGCACTTCAACTTTTCCTATCTCCTATGATAAAAAATTTAACTTTTTAATGATGTCTATTATATTTAAAACAAAACCTCGAGTTGCCATTACTTGTACAACCCCAGAAACCATGCATCCTTTGAACTCTTAAGAAGACTAATTATTTCTACAATTCACCACTCCATGGCAGGGTAAAGACTAATGTCATAAAAGCTTGCTTGACAACTGAAATTAACTGTAAGGTACATTTGTCTTTTCATTAACAGGTTGAGAAATTGTAATAGTTTTTAATTATATCAATTCCCCTCCTGTTTAACAGTGAAGTTTCTAGACATGACTGTAAATGAACACCAGTGTTGGGGTAAGCAGTGGTCCTCTGTTACTGTTTGGCGCCACTCTTCTTTTTTTTTTTTTTTTTGTCAGTTGGTAGAAACCCGACTATTAACTTTACAACCCTTAGTCCACAGTACACCTCAAAAGCCATGGTAATTAGTGAGGACTCTTCTTAGTTGGTGTGGTTTGTATTCTTCGTATTAAAGCTAAAGAGGGTCCAGCATACAGCTCAGGAGGGGGCATGTGAGAGTCTTTGCATCCTCATCTTGACGGGGACACCTGCATAATTGCAAAAGGGGTCCCACCAGGATGAACTCTTTTTATTACTGTTTGGCGCCATTCTTCTTAGTCGGTGTGTCTTGTGTTCTTCGTATTAAAGCTAAAGAGGGTACAGCATACAGCTCAGAGGGCATGTGACAGTCTTTGCATCCTCATCTTAACGGGGATACCTGTCCATAATTTATTTCCTGCAGAATTGCAAAAAGGGTCCCCATCAGGTTTCTTTCCTCCTCTTGCTTTGAGGTATTCTATCTTCCACTCTGATCCTCCTGAACATTTTATGATTGTTGACTATGCAGTAATAGTATATCAAAATTTTGTATCCTTTGCACCTCCCCTAAACCAAGAGGACAAAAAAAAAGCCTTTTACTTATCAAATATTAAGAGAAATTGTTTTACCTTGGTAGTTGCATGAGTTCTAAGACTACTGTTCCTGATGTCAATTTTCATTCTGCCCATGAGTCACTTTTTAGGTGGAAAATTTTTCCTATCAAATCATTGTTTGGTTGTGCTAAGCTGCTCTGAGCAGGTAGCATTACCCGTTGATGGCTTTTCGCATAATTATCTAACGTACAAATACTCATCTAACTGTACTGTGAGTGATTTAGTATTGGTACTATTATATGCAAAATGACATAAAAGCAACTCCTATGTAGTTGAATTTCACAGAAATTAGCTTGTCCGATTGCTTTGAACTGGTTTGCCATACTCTCTTGATAGGTTGCAATTTTATCATTTATTTTATTATTAATTTCCCCTATTATCTGACCTGATGTGGATTAATTTCTAGATTCTACTCATTTTTGATATTTCACATTTATTTCAGGGAGTAGAACGAAAATATGATAACAAGTGCCAATTTGATAGAAAAAGAGTCCGAATAACAGAGTTTGGCCCAGGGACATTTTTGGAAAAGAAGATGTCATGTCCATTTTGGTAAATGATGCGAAGGGAGGACGGCTAAAGGGTTTCTTCTTGCTGGTAGGAGCCGCCGCACATGAAAGGAGGCATGGGATAGGAATTAGAATAAATTGTGCAGAGAACAAGCACTATAGGAGTTTAGCTTTTCTTTTAACTTTTCTCCTTAGTATTTCGTCCTGTAGTGGCTTTTGCTCCTGCGTCTGCCAGGAGCAACTAGGAACAAGCAAATTGGATGATGACTTTTCCTTTCGTTCTTAGTTGCTTTTCTTTTCTTCTCGGTAGGAGTAGACAAGGGATGATTTAAATCCCTTTGTCTAGTCAAGGAACAACGGAGGCTTTGGATCGCCTAAAATTGTGAGATCGATTTAATTTTATCTGTTTCTTTTATTTATTGGTATTCGCATATTCCTTGATTGCTAAGCTTATGGTTATTTAATTAATTGGTTGTCTTGGATCCGGATAATTAATTGATTGGGTAATCTATTGTTAATTGGGGTATTAAATCCGTAATTGTTTAATTACCTCAAAATAGTGACAACTGGCACGATTAGAATCGTGTCAGGGGGATACGCGGGCTAATCTAAAATAACCCTGGTAGTGCATTATTTGGTTAGAATAGGGCTCCTCTAATACGTAAGGCAGTTGGGGAATTAAATTCTACGGGCGTACCTAGAATTATTTCTCAATTAAAGCAATGATTAACGGGCGTACCTTGATCACCGACACAGTAAGGAGGGGTTGACTGCCATCGCTTGTTTGGTAGTTATAACCTATTTATTAATAAATAATTGGAATTGCATTTGCTTATCGATGATCAATTAGGTGAACCATTGCTGAAGTTATTCCTTGGCTAGATCCTTTGATTTTAGTAAATTGTTATTTAATTTCTAGTTGTTTTTTTTATTTTTTATTATTTTACTTTTAGTTGGATTGCTTAAATTGTCACCCTTGAGATGAAAACACCCCCTTGTCACTGTGAATTTAAAAAGAAACAATTACTCCCAGTCCCTGTGGATTCGACCCTGCTTACCACTATCTACAGAAATTACTTTTAGTTTGAGCAGGTTTTATTATTGCACAGGCTTCGACAACCTGTCATCTCTCTCCGATATTCTCCTGTTCTATGTTTGAATCAGCAGCTAGAAGTTACACGCTTTTTCCAATATTTTATTGTCTCCCATTGTACAGCTATTCAAAAACAAGTGCCTATCAAGACCATCTATAGGCCAACAGCCATTTAGACTATTGGTCACCACAAGACATCTAAGATCTTGATGGGTGAAAAGTTAAGGGTTTAAATTTTGTTTCCTATCAAGTGATCACTATATGTGGCTTGCCTAGTTCAGTGACTCCATGCACTCGTATGGTCCCTTCCCCTTAGAATATGATAGATTAAATTATAAAGATATTATCGTTGCGATAAAAAAAAAAAAATCAAGACCAGCTATAGATTGAGAAAGATGTGGATGATAAAAGTAGTAGTTGGAATGCATAATAATCTGAGTGGGAGGTAGATGGAAGAAGTGGTATTCTATTATTGTGGTTGTCCTCTACTATTGCTTCCAATGTTGCTTAAACCTTTTCTTCTAGGTGGGGTTGGGGGGGGTGGGGTGGGGTGGGGATGGTAATGTTAGATGGAAGAAGTGGTAAGAGGAGCAGAATCAGCTGCAAAGTCCTTTTTTTAAATAAGAATAATGTCATCCTGTTGGCGTAGTCAACGTGTCAAAAGAAAAATTAGCTGTAGGTCTTGAAGTTAGTTTTCGGACTTTCTGGTTATCCAATTTATTACTCCCTCCCTTTTTTTATAACTGACGTTTAAGGTTTTGCACACCAATTAAGAAAAGTTTTTCATTGTTTAAATCTATACACTACTTTCCTTTTGTACCCTCATTAATTGTCCAATTCACCCATATTTTCTCTCACTAGAGTATTAAATGGTGCTGTTTTACTAGGCCAAAAGCAATGCAAACTAACTCCCACCAATTATGAAAAGAGAGATAAAAGGGTAAAATTGTGAAAAAATAATTAATGCTGCATGGGGATAATAAAACGACAGATAAAAGTACTTAAGAGCAAATTTCTTAAACGTCAGTTATAAAAAAAGGGAGGGAGTAGTTGGTTGACGATCCTAATGTTATTTCACTGTCCTATTTGGTTCAACTCTTGTTACAAAAAATAAAATTCCTGATCAGGACATCTTTTGCGTTAGAAGACTATTATACTTCCTCCTCTGTATTTTTATGCGTGGTTTGCATTAATGGGATGTGTTTCTTGTCAGAGGTCTTCTAAGCTAAATTTAAGGTTCGTTCTAAATAAGCCATATTTGGTTTTTATATGAATATGACTATGCAACTACACCGTAAATACATCGGGTAAGATAATTTTCCCAATCCTTGTTTTCCTCTTTTTGTTTTTTTTCTCTACACCAAGCTCCAAGTTCGACAAAAAGATCTAGCCATCTTTGCTTATGTTGTTTAGTAATACTGTTTGGTTATTACTGTCTTCATGATTTCTGTAATTTTGTTGCTTAGACTGTGGTTGACCTTATGAAGTCAAGTTTAATGGATCCTGGGATGACTAACACATCTCTTTTCCTAAATCTCAGGTACAAATTGGCATACCCATCAAATAACAGCAGCATTTTGGATCCAGTGGTCGAAAACAACTATCAACTCTTTATGGTAGAGAGACTAATCATGATGGAAGACGACAATGATCTGAGCCTCACAGATGATCCAAAAAAGAGTACAAGGACATGGCAGATACCTGTTTATACAATGGACACAAGAGAATGCTGATCCTTTTTACTCATAATACATCTGAAAAGAGTTGTTCCCTTTGAGATCACTTGTTAGATGGCAAAATGTCGAGCAGAATCGCATGTTGATTTCAACTGGAGGGGGATAATGTATCTCGTGTTGAATTCTTGATTCTTGTGGCTCTTTGAACAAATTACGAGTAATGAAATTTTTCCATCTTAGGTGAGCTCAGGGTTGTACATTGTGGCTTAATATTTTCTTTTACACTGTATGTAAAAAGCAAAAGTGCAAAACCAAAAGAAAAACAGGATTTAACAGCCTAGCTTTACTCTAAAATAGTATTATTTAGATGAAAAACAAAGTTGACAATGTGAACTCAATATAGCGCAAGGGAGTTTTAGCATTTGACATCTTCGAAGAAGAGTGCTTTCAAGTGGGTTGCCACCAATGTTTTCAGAATCGGACCGGACCAGCTGGTTCGACCGATTGAACTGCGAACCGGACATGTCATCGGTCCGGTCTAGTGCTAAAGCTGGAGAGTAATGAAAAACTGCTGGAAACCGGATGACTCGAACGTACCGTGAAAAATCGCTTAGACCGTGAACCGGCGATTTTTGAAACTTTTCAAAATAAATTTCGAAATTGCGACCACCAAGAATTGAACACCAGAATAGCGTTTGTTACAAGGAGCCCTTACCATTGAACCATAGCCTTTGTGTTGATATTTACTTAACTTATTAAGTGAAAAACTAAAAATACCCCAAGACACATCAAACTTATTTCTTTGTTTGCTTCAGTTCAACGGATTCTCCTCAGTGAATAAATGCAAAGAAAGTTAGGTAAGATTAAATATAAAAAATATATAAATGCAAAGATAGTAATAATTGTTAGTATATGTATATATATATATAATAAATTAGGTGAATATTAAAGGTGTTAGGGCAACCGTTAGAAAAATCCTTTAATAAAATAGCTTTTTCAAATTATTTTTTTAATTTTTGTAAAAAAATATACGACAACGATTTAATGTGTGTAGAATAAAAATAATCAAGAAATAGATTTGTGAAAAAAATAAAAAAAAATTAAAATAATGACAATCCAAACAAGGTCTAATTTAGTAACTAAATTAAATTGTTTAGATAAGTTATTATTTTAAAATTTTTTAATTACATCAGAAAAACTTGTGCCTTACATCATAAATACATTGTTGGTATATCAATGTTGGTTAATGTACTCCCCTTGATTATTAATGTAATCCCCTTGATTTTTTAATTTGTGAAAATATATAAAAATACTCAGACTTTTTATTCAGTTACAATCTCATAATAAAATAGTGGCTGAAATGCAATAACAGATAGAAAGATTGAGTAGGGATATTCTTGCTCAATCGACATTGTAGACAAGTATTTAGGGAAAAAATTGATAAATAATTATTATTTTAAAAAATATTTATAATTACATTGTACATATTCGTACTTTACATCATAACTCCTTGATTTTTTTTATTTGTGTGAATAAACAAAATACTTAAAAATTTTAATTTCAATTACAATCTCAAAACAATATCATAGGTAGTAAGATTGAATAAGGATATTGTTACCTATCTGACTAGTAGATAAGTATCAAACAAGGGAATATTGATAAATAATTGGATGCTAATAACAATTTTCTAGTGGACAAAAAATGTGAATATGGAGAATTTTTTTTCTTTTCTTTTTTTTTTCCAATGAATATGGACTGAGTGAGAAAGTAAAATGGCCGAATTGAAAACACAAATTTGGTATCTGGCTGGATATCAAATTTGAAAACACAAATTCTAGATTCTTTTGATAGAGGATATCAAGTTGGATATTTTTTAGTACTATTTCAAGAAGGTTCCACATTCCTCTGAAGTCTCATGTAGACCCATCTCAAATTTGAATTGCATCATTACCAAGTTGGGCCTGACAATAGCTAGTACCATGTTCTTGGACAACAGCCTTCAAAGTTTAAGCTTGTAGCCGTATGCAGTCAACTGTTTCCGGAAAGAAAGATGTTAACTGAAGTTGCATGCACCAAAAAAAAAAAAAAAACAGTGAACCAGTGAACTGGCCGGTCGGACGATCAACCCGCGAACTGGTCCTTTCTCCGGTTCATTGGCTAGTCCAGTTCTGAAAACATTGGTTGCCACAGGAATTCATGTTCATGTAAGAAGTCAATCTTATATGGTTTTTGGAAATGCTTGTAGAGCTTCTTCCTCTTGGAAGGAAAATGCAGTGTTGCATTAAATGGTTAAACAATTCGAGAACTCCCTTTACCGCTAGCACAAATGTGAATTATAGTCCATTGGAAGTTAGTATAAGTAGGTGAAAAACTTTTTGGGGCTTACCTTACATTAGATGAAAAAATCTTAATGGCTTGCCTAAAAATTTGAACCTAGTCAATTAATATTCTCTAACAAACTAATGGTAACTGATGCATTCATAATTACAAGCATTCATGCATATGGTAGCCAAAAAAATATACACATAGGAGTACATGCATCTATGGCTACTGGACCAATCCTAGTGGTTCAAAGCTCTATTACACTCTCACTCAAAAATAACTAAACAAAAAAAACCTCATTCTTTTGCCAGAGAAGGACCTGTCAGAGCACAAACATGTAATTGAATGATATTTCTACAAGAACTATGTAAAGTGCCACAAAGAGAAACTTGTCCAAGCAAAAATATGGAATTGAATGATATTTCCACAAGAATTATGCGTAGCAACTGAAAGACAAATTCAGAGACGAAAAAGAACTAGGATATCTGTACCTTTAAATTCACAGGAATAGATTTATCCTTTATGTCTAAAGTTCATGATACAATAGGTACAATATGTTTATTTTTCCAAAGTTATGATAAAATACATATAATACATTTATTATTTGAAAATCAATGATAAAAGCGGGCAAAACATAATGCGTTTATAAGTTTCACACTTATTGTATTAATCCAATTGAGATCTCCATCCATATCCGATAGCCCAGTCCACCAGTCAGTCAAGACTATAATAACTAGACCACATTATTGGATCACATTTATTCTGTGAAAGAAAACAGAGGCATGAATATTACAACTCTGTCATAGTGTCCAAAACGAATGTACATGGTAATGCATTGGAATTCCCACATCAATCTGCCATCACACTCCTACAGCTTTAGTTTAATTTTTGCTTTCTCTACTCAGGGTTTTTTTTTTCCCCCGATTCCTACATGGAATATTCACTTTTATATCTTTGAAGAGATTAGAGCTTTGAAAGCTGAAATATAAAGGCTGCAATTTTCATAGTGGAAATTATTATTATTTTTTATATGAAATTATTTTTTAAAAAATGGAAAGAAAAATAATTCATAAAAGTGTGTACATTGCCAAAAAAAAAAAAAGCAAAACCAAGAGAAAAATAGGATTTAACAGCCTAGCTTTACTCTAAAATAGTATTATTTAGATGAAAAAAAAAGCCAACAATGTGAACTCAATATAGAAGTATAGTTCATAGACAGTAAGAATTAGTGAATAATGCTACATGAGAATAGAATCTAATTGATTTATAGAAGATCAAAAGCATACAGACTGCAACTTGTAATTTTAACTTCCATTCACCTCAAAAAAAATGAAAAAAAAGTAAAGACAAAATTAGAAGAAAGGAAAAACATAAAGTTTGTAAGCATATAGAAAGGTATTTACCTTAACATCCAAATGGAAAATTCCGTGAGAGTTCATATAATTTTGTAATCAATGAGATTCCACAGTTATGTAATACCATTCATTGATTTATTCATATAGATCAAAAGCATATTTACTCCGGCTTGTAATTATAAAGAAAGGGAAAAGATGTTTGTAAGCATATAGAAATGTATGTACCTTAATATGCCGATAATGTTGTCATATTGCGATCAATAAAGGATAAAATCTCTTGATCTTGTAAAATATAATATGCTTAGCAATAATTATTTAAAATATACATTCTCAACTCTAGGGGAAATAAGTCTAGTGAAGTGAGACAAAATTAGAAGGATTGGTTGAAAATAGAGCAAGGATATTAATATCTTTAAATCCACATGAGCTTTAAAATTATTTTTTTCTTCGCACGTTGTGACTTTCTCGAGCAATGGTATATTCAACTTTCCGGAACAGAATTTCTTCAAATTTGTGCAATTCGTTATGATCAACTCAGTGAGTAGGGGAAATTTAAACTCATAATTCTCCCAGTGACTATGGAATTGACATTCAGATATTCATTGTGCTCTTATACCACCCGTGTACTTGCAGTAATCGAAGTTTGAGTATAATGTATAACTTTACAATTTGGAGAGCTCAATATTAACCATTTCCCACACTCAAATCGGGGTAGAGCCACGCAAATGGGTGGTGGCAAAAGACTAGTAATTTAGAAAAAGAGAATACGTGTTCTACAGCTTCAAAAAAAAAAATGCAGGTTCCTTTTGCTGTCAAGAATTATAATCACCATTGACTTGTGGAAAACAATAAAAGTACAGATGCCATGTAGCAAAGATTACTGCAGGTTCCAGAAGATTGTGATGAAGGATTAAAGTGCTTTGCCTTCGATGCAGGGACAAAAATTTTTAATACAGTATTCTATAAACTCTTCATTAAGAAAAATAAGGGGCTGCTTGGTTAAAGAGTTTGGAAATCACAGAATGGAATAAATCCCTTATTTGTTGCTTGGGTTAAACCTATTGGAATGCAATTTTTGGAATCATTTCTAAAAAATGGGACTTATCCCATTCCCGATCAAATTAGGAGGTTTTGGACAAAACCTTCGACTTATTCCCTCGGACAACATTTATGACGGACCTACTCATCACATACAAAATTCCTCTACCCTCTCTTTCTCTCCATCACACGTCGCCCTTTCTGTTCTTCTTCTTCATCAGTTTTCCTATCTCTTCTTCTTCATCATATAGTCTTCATCTAAAATCCAAAATCTCTTGAAAAAAAAAAAGAGATCTGATAGGGTACAATTTGTTAGTAATTTTATTATTGAATTCCCCTTTTATCCCTGATAAATATTGTGTTAATTGCTGATATTTACTCATATTTGGTATCTGAACTTAATTTCAGGAATGAAGCAGAAAACCATAAAAAAGGAAGGACTTTATGGAAAATAGGGAGACTTCTAAGGGCTTTAATTCTTGGGCCCTTGAATTGGTGGGGGACCACAAGCTAGTGGAAAGCATCTAGTCATTTGGGCTCTTAAAAGAAAGCTACGGAAAGAGACTTGGGGCAAGAAGTACTTTGAAGGCTTTGTCCACATGTGTGGGGACCACCTAGATAGGCTTTAGTCATCTTTCTTTTATTGCTTAAATAGAGATAACGTAGAGTAGCAGGGAGATCTCTAGTTTTAGTCTTTTAGTGTAGCGTTAGTTTTTCCTTCTTCTGACTGGCCTCTGACACACGCCAGGTGTTCGACAAAATTCCCCAACGGGAAAAACATCTTTTATTCCTTGCTTTCTAGTAAAAAACGCTCTGCCTTTGCAATCCATTAATTCGTGTGGTGATTTAATTATGCGGCGTGGCTAAGTCTTCCATCTAGTCAAGGGTCAACTCGACGGCGCAGTCTCGAAAATCTGTGAGATCTAAGTAGTTTTCACGTGTTCCTTTATCTATTAATATTTGCATGTTGTCTGATTTAATTTTCATGGGATTATTTTATTAATTGGATGTCAAGGGCCCGATGTTCAATGTGATATATTAATCTCGTGCCAATTTAGTCAATTAAATCCGTAATTGTTTGATTGATTAATATTAGTGGCAACTGGTGTGTTTACACATTAGGGGAACGTGCGATCTAATTTAAATAACCCTCGTAGCGTGTTATTGATTAGGGCTAGGTTTTTCTAGTTATTAATGCAATTGGAAAATTAATTCCTATGGTCGTACCTAGGAGTATTTGCTGATTAGGGGTAATCAACGGTCGTACCTTGGTTATCAATAATTTAAGGAAAAATTGGTCGTCAGACTATAACTAGCCTATTAATAAATTAAGTGAACCTCTCCTGCATCAATGATCGGATAAATGGACTGTGCCTGAGTAGTTGCATCCTTGGCTAGAATTTATTTATTCCTGATTAAATTCCTGCTATATTTGTGCTAGTTATTTATTCATTTTTAGTTAAATTGTCTAATTATTTTTAGTTTCATTCCGGTGAAATCCCCCTTTATCAATTGGACTTTAAAAGAGACAGATATCTCCAGTCCCTGAGGAAACGACCCTACTTGCCACTGTCTACTATTTAGTAATTTTTGTCAACTAATTAATTCTGGTATATCGGGTTAAGCAAACTCTTCGGGAACAGGGTGAATCAAGTAACCCATTGCACACCTAGAGTCCCTGCTCCAGTACCTAGGATTAATTATTGACTGCTTTTAGTGGTATCTAGGTTCTATATTTATTATTATTATTGCACAGGCTGACGACCTGTCAATTTTTGGCGCCGTTGCCGGGGACTGGCGTTATTATTTGTTTCTTTATTAAGTTCATTTTCGCGCTAATTTTCTGGTATTTTTTCTAGTGTATGCCGCGGTCTTCTCGTACAGGTAATTTGGTTTTTGACCCTGAGGTAGAGAAGACTGCGCGTAGGACAAGAAAAGAGACCAGACAGCTCCGAGAGGAGCACTCCAGTGCTACATCTCAGAGACCTGAGTCGGAAGTTGAACCAACAGATTCATTTGGTGATACTTCGAGTGACTCAGAGCAAGAGGAAATCACCATGGCTAATGCACGAACATTAAGGGAGTTGGCTGCCCCTAATTTAAATCAGCAGCCTTTGTGCATTACTTTCCCGAGTTTGAGTGAAAACACTTCATTCGAGTTAAAATCTGGACTGATTTCTCTTTTACCCTCTTTTCATGGTTTACCAGGTGAGGAGCCGTATAAGCATCTGCAGGAATTTGATGTCGTATGCAATAGCATGAAGCCCCCGGGCATTACAGAAGAGCAGATAAAAATGAGGGCATTCCCCTTTTCTTTGAAGGATTCTGCAAAGGACTGGCTGTACTACCTGCCACCAGGTAGCATCACCACATGGGACCAACTGAAGAAGAAATTTTTGGATAAATATTTCCCTGCGTCCAGGGCTGCAAGCCTAAGAAAAGAAATCTGCGGGATCAAGCAACATCCAGGGGAGTCACTCTACGAGTATTGGGAACGGTTCAAGAATTTGTTGCACAAGTGTCCCCAGCACCAGATAAGTGAGCAGTTGCTCATTCAGTATTTTTATGAGGGGCTCCTATTCAGAGATAGGAGCATAATTGATGCTGCAAGTGGAGGGGCACTGGTGAACAAAACCCCTCAGGAAGCACGGGAGCTAATAGAGGGGATGGCAGAAAATTCACAACAATTTGGTACGAGAGAGGATGTCCCAATACGCAAGGTGAACGAGATAGAGACACCATCGGTCCAGCAGCAGCTAACTGAGTTGACCTCGTTTGTGAGGCAAATGGCTGTAGAGAGAGCAACTCAGGCCAGGGTGTGCGGGATTTGCACGGGTATGGGACACTCTGCAGACATGTGCCCAATGCTTCAGGAAGAGACTGCAGAACAGGTGAACATGGCTGGCCACGCGCCCGCGCCAAGAAGAGCCTATGACCCGTACTCGAATACGTACAATCCCGGCTGGAAGGACCACCCGAATCTCAGTTATGGAGGAAATAGGCAGCCCAACTATGCACCGAACAGGCAGTCTAATTTCGTGCCAAATAAGCCACCAGGGTACCAGCAGCAGTACCAACCCCGACCACCTCCGGCCCCAAGCTCTGGTACATCTTTGGAAGAGATGATGAAACAAGTGATGACAACCATGGCGCAAAATCAGCAAAGGACGGAGGCAACCATTATGCAATATCAGCAAAGGACGGACTCCGAAATGCAGGACATGAGGAATCAGATAAGTCAGATGGCCACAACAATCAACCGCTTGGATTCCCAGAACCAAGGTAAATTGCCGTCTCAGCCTGAGTTGAACCCAAAGAATGTGAGCGCCATGACCTTGCGGAGTGGCAAGGAGGTTCAAGGACCTGACCCGGTAATTCCAAAGGACAAGGACGAGAATCAAATTGAAAAAGAGTTGGAAGAGGAGGGCGGTGACAATAAAAATTCAAAGGTAATCCCAGACCCACTCATGCCAGTTAGATCCACCCCACCTCCCTTCCCAAGCAGATTGGAGAAACCAAGGAAGCAGGACAAGGAGAAAGAGGTCCTAGAGATCTTTTCGCAAAGTGGAGATCAACATTCCTCTTCTAGATGCGATTAAGCAGGTACCCAGATACGCAAAATTTCTAAGGGACCTGTGTGTCAACCGAAGGCGATTAAGGGAGATGAGAGAGTGGTAGTGGGAGAAAATGTGTCAGCGATCCTGCAACGAAAGCTTCCACCGAAATGCGGTGACCCAGGTATGTTCACTATTCCTTGTAGAATAGGCAATATCTTGATTGGAAAGGCTATGTTAGATCTAGGAGCCTCAATTAATGTGATGCCCAAGTCTATATATGCTTCATTGAGTTAGGTCCCTTGAAAGAGACTGGAATAATAATCCAACTGGCTGACCGAACTAATGCATACCCTGACGGGTTGATTGAGGATGTTTTAGTGAAAATTAATGAATTGGTTTTCCCTGCTGATTTTTACGTGCTTGATATGGATGATGAATACTCTCACGACCCATCACCTTTACTGTTAGGTAGACCCTTCTTGAGCACAGCTCGAACTAAAATAGATGTTAATAAGGGCACTCTATCTATGGAATTTGATGGTGAGGTTGTTCATTTTAATATTTTCGAGTCAATGAAATATCCTTCAGAATCACATGCTGGCTCTGTTTTCTCTATAAATGCTATTGATTCTGCTGTACGTGAAGTCTTTGAAGTTGAAGGCAGGGATGAGTTGGAAGTTGCTTTGACCAGGCACTTCGAGTCAGAGATGACCACTGAGATAGAGTTGAGTGAAGAGCTCAAATGTGTGATTGGAGCGTTGCAGACGTTGCCAACCACAAGGATAAGGTATGACCTCGCACCCGTTTTTATACCTGAACCTCACCAGAGGCTACTTCCATCTGTGGTGCAGGCGCCGGCTTTAGAATTGAAACCGCTGCCAAAACACCTAAAGTATGCGTACTTAGGTGAGGGGGAGACACTCCCAGTGATTATTTCCGCCAGTTTATCAACAGTCCAAGAAGACAAATTGATTCGAGTTTTGAGGGACCATAAGCAGGCGATAGGGTGGACTATCGCCGATATCAAGGGAATTAGCCCCGCGGTATGTACGCATCGGATTCGACTCGAGGAGGGCGCTAGACCTATTCGGCAGGCTCAAAGGAGATTGAATCCTCTCATGATGGAGGTAGTGAAGAAAGAGATCCTAAAACTACTGGATGTGGGGATAATTTTTGCTATATCAGATAGCCCCTGGGTGAGTCCAGTACAGGTGGTTCCAAAGAAGGCAGGGGTGACGGTAGAGTCAAATCAGGAGGGTGAGCTCGTACCAGTCCGGAAGCCCACTGGGTGGCGGCAGTGCATAGATTATAGGAAGTTGAACGCCGTCACGAAAAAGGATCATTTTCCCCTTCCTTTTATTGATCAAATGGTAGAGCGATTAGCAGGTCGAGCTTATTATTGTTTTTTGGATGGATTTTCAAGTTATTTTCAGATTGCGATCGCACCTGAGGACCAGGAGAAAACTACCTTCACGTGCCCGTTTGGAACATTCGCATACCGGAGGATGCCATTTGGGCTGTGCAATGCACCTGCTACCTTCCAGCGCTGTATGGTAAGTATTTTTTCAGAATATGTTGAGAAGATTATTGAGGTTTTTATGGATGATTTCAGTGTGTATGATCTAAAGTAGATCTAAATGGATTAATAGTGGGTTCAGTGGGCAAATTGTTCAACAAGATCTCCACGAGAAAGATCTCTAAGAAAAATTAAAGAATATCCTCCACCCAATTCCAAGGGTTCTAAGGTACGTATTCTCTCAAATTTCTCCTATAATTAATACTATGGTAGAATTTGTAATTTGAAAAAATGGCAGAGATGCTAACTGGAAAACAACCAATTCAGTCTCAAGGACAGGATGACATGGTTGATCTCCCAAGGTGGGTCCAATCAGTTGTCAGGGAGGAATGGACAGCCGAAGTTTTTGATGTCGAGTTGATG
This sequence comes from Coffea eugenioides, assembly GCF_003713205.1. NCBI lineage: Eukaryota > Viridiplantae > Streptophyta > Magnoliopsida > Gentianales > Rubiaceae > Coffea > Coffea eugenioides. Next base: position 25,145,101 of record NC_040040.1, on the reverse strand, counting down.
AGGTTCCAAAATATTGAAGAAGAAATGATGCAGATGTTGCAAATAGCCATGGCATGTGTTGCCAAGGTGCCAGACATGCGACCAAACATGGATGAAGTAGTTAGGATGATTGAAGAGGTCCGGCAATCTGACTCGGAGAATCGGCCATCTTCAGAAGAGAACAAATCCAAGGACTCAACTGTGCAGGCCCCCTGACTCCTTGGAGGCTTTCCTTGTTTATTTTTTTGCGGTTTCCCATTTGTATTTTGAAAGGGTACTCTGTTCTTATAATGAAGGAAAGACACAAAGAGCTGGTGTTTTATTAGAAAACAGGATTATTTTTATTTTATCCGATAAATAAATTTGTTTATGGGAAAATGGGTACTCAGTTTTTATAATGGAGGAAAACCATAAAGAGCTGGTCTTTTATGGGAAAGTGATACTTTACAGAAAACGACTGCAATTTGGTTTATGAAATTACCCCAACCCAAAATTTAGAATGAATTTGTTTGTTTTGAAACCTCAAGGGAGTGTTAGTGCAAGTGTCAGAAACCTCAAGGGAGGTTTCTGCAATTATCCCTTTGTTTTATAAAAATTGTTATATCAGGGATAAATTTGGAATTTAATTGCATTTAATTCCGAAACACTCATCAAACCAAGCATCAGGAATTGGAATGATGCTAATTCTAATGTGTGAACCAAATTAGATATTTGAATGAAAAGTTTAATTCTAAAACCAGAATCTATGATTCCATTTCCATTTCCGATTCTAATCTGTGAAACAAGCACCCCCTAAGAATTGTCAACCCGCTTGCCCCAAAAAAAAAAAAAGCATGGTAAACCTAGTTTTTAATTAGATTAGATAGAGTTTGGGTCTAAATGTTAAGTCTGAATTAAATTTGAGTCGAACATAAATCATGTTAGGCTTTGATTGGAGCCCAACCCATTTATAAGTAAACCCAATTTTTAATTGGATTAGATAGAGTTTGGGCGTAAATGTTAAGTCTAAATTAACTGTGAGTCCAACTTAAATCATACTAGGCTCTGATTGGGGCCCAACCCATATATAAGTATAATTATACTGCTGGAAAATCCTGTTTCTCTCTTGCCAAGGATGCCACATACCAGCAGGGAGAGCAATTATGCGAACAGAAGCTACGAAAGACTTCAAATCCAATTGCCGCAAGAGATCCCCTCTAAAGAGTAAACATAGTTTTTGAATTTAGTTCCAGACGCATCTAGAATACATTTATTATTTAAAATTAAAAGATAACATTGCTTAAGAAAAGGGCATAACACAATACATAGATATATTTTATTATTAAAAAAAGGGACTGGCAAAACAAGCTATATAAATTCCACAAATATACTTTTATCTCCACTGCCTCAATATACTTCATCTGTCACGTAGGTGAGTTCTCTTCAGCACAGAAAATGGACTTTGAAGAGTTCTGTGCAGCTGCAATAAATGTGCACCATCTTGAAGGCATGGAAAGCTGGGAGCAACTTTTTGGGAACTCATAAAAAGGTTGTCTATTTTGCTAATTAGCATGACTTGTTACATGTCATTTGAAGGGGGCAATAGGAATTTGATGTATTAGAGATCCATCATAGCTAAAATGAACAACTGGGAATTCTCACTCTAAAGTACAAATTTACGTCTGAAATGTGATCCCTTTAATTGCTTTAGAACTAGTAATCCACGTGTAATAAAATGCATTGACTAGAAGTAGCTAGCCACTGATACAGATTTACTCCTACATGGGTTTACTTAGAAATGGTTGAGAATACTGCTTTGTGTCATGATGCTAATAGCAGCACCAAAGTACATGCCTCGCAGCCCCGTGCAATAGGATCTCCTAACACTTGACTTTATGATTGATGAGTAGTTCTTTAAATGATAGCATTCTTAATGCTACTCCTGAATTATAATTTCTACACAGAATCTCGGACTTAGTCCGTCAGCCCCGATGACTGAATTATAATTTCTGCAGGACTGGATACGGCATTCTGATAACTCAGTTTCTTGGGATTTGTGAGGCTTTTGCATGGAGTTCCCCATGAACATTTCAGAAGGCTTGAAACCACCAACTACTCAGATTGATCCCTAAATGCTTCTCTTAATCAACAGATTAGTAGCGTCTCAAAGGATTACAGATTTGACTGTTAATATAGCACGTAAAAGGCAAGAAGTGTCTGTTAAATGCAGTCGCAGGGCGCTTTCAGTGCAGTAGCTGAAATTTGTCAGTTCAAAGCCATTTCAGCTTATTCTTGCAGTGGTATGCTCCTGCTCATTGTTCTCCTTGTATCTCTTCCTCCAGCGTTAAAATTTTAGAGCATCTTACAATTGATGATAGATATTAAAATTGTATTTAGGACTAGAAAATAGCTTAAAGCTGCAGTAAGTTTTGCGGCTTTGGGTGTATCCCTTGTGTACCCTGGCTACCTTAACTTCTTAATAAATTTTTACTTAGTTCTATAACTTAAATGTTTTCTTGAGCGTTCGAACTATATTGGTTGGACTCCCATCTGTTGCAGCTCTGCTTTCCCTTCTTCAAGGAACTTCTGATGCAGTTAACTACTTTCTGTTCATTTAATTTCTCCTCTTTCCGGAAAAAAATCTCTCACATATGATTTGGTGTCTGGAAGTATATGTTCTGTCCTCATTTTGGCTCCTGCGATGGATTGCACAGTAAAGTGAAAAGGAAGCATTTCAGTTTGTTCAACTTATTTTAGTTGGACAAATTTGTCATCGTAACCTTGAAATGGGACTAAAGTGAAAAATTACAACAGCTAAGAAGAATAGCTACTCGACACAATAATGAATGAAGAAAAACCTGTTATTGGAATCCGAAAAGTGTCATGCTGTTACAAAATTTCTTTGCAACTTTCGCCCACATATAGAAGGCATAATTCAATCAAGCATCCCAAAGCATCATTAGATATCAAAATATTCACAAGGAATGAAAGTTCTATATGTCACCAATATCCAATATGAGAACATGAGTTCGTCAGGAAAAGCGTAGTAGTTTTGTACAATTATCAAGTCCGGAAAAGCGTTTGGAAAATATGAAACAGGGTAAGATCCTTGTAATTTTTTTTTTTCAAGATAGATCAATAGTAAAGCCATGTGCAATAGTAAAAGTTTAAGGTAATACGTTTCACTATACTATGTGACCAAAATTAGCAGCATGCGACATTAAGGAACTATTAAAAAATAATTAAAAATAAGCATTGCGACTTATCTGCTTCGTAGAATTGAATTTAAAGGGTGAAAATGTTTTAGTTTTGATTAGTATTTAGTATTTATATTGGTGTCAAGACTTAATTTTTTGTAAGAATAAACTTCTAGCAGTAATGTAATACCATAAAAATCTCTATTGAACAATATATATTTTAGATTCTGCCCATTTAGAAGACAAACTCAACCACATTTTTATTGTAGAAACACACTTATAAATTAAGGAACATGCTTCAATAAAATTTCTTAAAAACACTCCCAGAAAAATCAAGAAGGTAAGCCCAATTAAATTTTAAAATTATTGTTTAATCACCTTTTGGTCCAGAACACATGCTGGCAAAATTTGAGTGCCTGTTTGAGTTAAATTTTTCTTTTTGGAGAGAATTTATTGTAGACTAGTAATACTTCACATATTTTACATGTGATTGTAAAATCCTAAAATATAATACTTTTTTAGCTATTATGAACAACCATCATACTTTAACAATAGTATCATATGAACCTACTAAATTATTTATTTTACATTCATTATATAGTCCAATTAATCATCTGATCATATACTATGTCAATAGATTAGATAATTTGAAATATTTATCTAACTTTTTTCTCTTTTTCTTTTTCTTTCACTCTTGTAGATGCCTTTGAATCGTTAGCTAGTTGTCCTTCTTTATTTTCACAAATTAAGCAAAAGCAAGAATAACTTTTTGATTCTAGCATCACCTTTTTTTTGTAGTATCTATATTAATAACTTTTTTTGTAGTATCTATATTTCTGATGATCTTGGAATTGGAATTACAATTGTGGATAATCAAGAATTTTTCATTAACTGATAAATTGGGAGTAAAACGCAAAAGGACAGTTTTAGATAAAAGTGCTTTATTATCTTAATTGTCTCCATAATTCAAATTTGCTGCTTCATTTTTCGTAACAATTACCATTATTGAATATTAGGGGAAAATGCAGTTTTCATCCCCAGTGTTTGGATGAGGGACCAAGTTCGTCCTCAAAGTTTTAGCAATAGCACATTTAGTCCTCTTTTTTACCAAAGCCTAAAGACTTTTACAGTAGTTTACTAACCTTATTCCACAGAAAACCATAAAAGCCGGTAACTGATGTGGTTCCTGAGGAGACTAATATCCTAACCCCAAACCCCCCCAGACATTTAGTCCTCAATCATTGTCAATTTTGGTCAATTTAGGACAATTGACAGAAAACTCTTGAAATTAGATGGAAAGTAGTCACATGAGATGCATGCTCCTTTAGTGTAATTTATTGCAGCCAACAAAAAAGAAAAAAATTGTCTTCTTTTTCATTCTTTTGTCCTTTTTTAACAATGAAGAACTTTTCCAATATTCTCACTGACATCAATGGACAATCGGCTGGCTACTGGCTAGAAGACTGGTGAAAGTGGATCCATGTAGAACCCCATTGAAGAAAAATGTCCTTACAAAAGAAGGAATTAAATGATCGGTCATCCCCAAAATAGGGATCTCATTGTAATCATGTTGAACACTACTATATGTAAAATAGGGATTAGTTCATTGTTGACTTTGGATTTACTTTTTGTTTATGGTCTCCAACTCAATAGGATACAACTCATTAAGAATATATATGTGTAACTATTATCAGAATTGAGATTGCAATTGTACGAAATTGGGAACAAATTATGTGACCAGAATCATATGTCAAAATTGAGATTTCACCAAGTTTTCATACACAAAATAGCTTCCTTACAAACAGAAAATGTCCACTTCCATACGCAAAATGTACATAATTGATCAATCAACAGCTGGTTTTCATACTTCTCTGCTGATACTTTACTCTATGTTTATCCTAAATCCTACCTCTTACAAACAAAGGATTATCCAACTAGCATTCTAGCAAACACATTTGTTTCCACAAAATACAATCTTAGTCTGGCAAATTTAGCAACATTTCTTACTAGACTTAGCAACAGCTTGCCCCACTTTCCATTTGCTTTGCTTGTTCTCCTCCAACTCAAAGCCAACAACACCATTAGGACCACAATAATGATGATGAAAATTTTCTCCCTCTTTCGTATCTTTTCAACTATTTCTTCCAACTTATTCACCCTTTTTGGCAAACCAGGTATAAGTACCCTTTCTCTTGGACCAATTTCCTCATCAACCTATCAAAATACTTGCACCTGTCGAGTCTAATAAAACATAATTCAAAAATTTGTTAAAATCAAAGTTTTACTGGTGTGTCAATAGTACAATGAGTTCTTACTGGCCACAAAGAACAACTAAGAAATCTTCTTTCAAATTGTTGCCCTGCTAACAAGTTGTTAGTTTTGTCCTGAATCCACAATTACAGACACATGTTGATGAAATTGAAGAAGCAGAACTTCTTCTTATTTTAGCACTCTAGGTTCTCCATGGCCTTCGCTATTACAAGTAGAATAATAGGTATTGAGCATGATGAAACTTTGCCTGCAAAACTTAGGGCTAGAAAAAATAGAGCATATACTCAAGAAAGAAGGAGACACGAATGAAAAAAGAAGACAGTTTTCCCCATTTTATTGGCTGCAATAAATTAAACTAACGGAGTACGCTTCTCACGTGACTACTTTCTATCCAGTTTCAAGAGTTTTCTGTCAATTGTCCTAAATTAACCAAAATTGATAATGTTTGAGGATTAAATGTGTTCTTGTTGAAAATTTGAGGATGAAATTGGTTACTCACCCAGGATGAAAAGTGCATGAATATTATTCGAGAAGAGAGTACTTAAGCCATCACTAAAAACTAAGACTAGATTTTACAAACACTGTAATCTAAGACTATTGATACTTTCGGTATCAAAACATCCATCATTTGAGTTGAATTTTTCAACGTTTTGTCATTTTTTGTCATTCTTTGTGTCATTTTATGTAGAGTACTTTGGACATCATTGAAAACTAAAACCAATTACACGAACACTTTAATCTGACTGAGACAGCTGGTACTATTGGTGAAAAAGGGAAAAAATCCACTTTTCGTCCCTAAACTTTGAGTTAAGGACACATTTCATCCCCAAACTTTTTGATGCACCATATTTAATACATGAATTAATTATTTTTTGCCACATTTAGTCCAAAAATAGTAAATTGCTTAATTTGGATAGAGAAAGTCACGTGTTTGGCACGTGGCCGTTAAGTAAAAAAAAATTTCAGTCAAAATCAACACCACATCAGTTTTCTCCATCCAAATTGAATATTTTACCATTTTTGGATTAAATGTGGCCCAAAATAATTAATTTATTTACTAAATGTGATGCGTCTAAAAATTTGAGGATGAAATGTGTCCTTAACTCAAAGTTTGAAGACGAAAAGTGGATTTTTCCCAGTGAAAAAGTATCTACATTTACATCTATATTTGTTTTTTATATTTTTGCTCGATTTGGGTGATCTTAATGTTCTCTTTTATGACAACTGAATTGAATTTTGCAATTTTTTTGGGTAACATTTATCATTCTTTATGTAATATTATTTTTTTCTTTTAGTTTTGGTCTTTTTTTAGTGTTTCTTTTTTTTCTTTTGTTTACGATTAATATTGACTTGTAAATGATGTATAGTGCTATTTCAGTTATAAGACTTTCTTTTAACATGAGTATTTGAGTTTTAATACGCCATCACTCAAAGGGACGTTTCATCGTTGTAACCGTATTCATGAATCATATTAATTGATATTGATTATTATTGAAATGCAATAAAATGTTTTTAATTATTGAAGAAAATAGTAATTTTGGAATCATAAAAACTAAAACCAATTTTTTTTATAAAAACTAAAACCAATTTTTTTCTTATACTTCTAACTAACAAGGATTCATTGTTCTAAAGTAAAATCGTCACATTGGGTGTGACATACAAAATTCTTCCCTTTTGTCTGAATTGGATGGATACAACTAATATAATTCATCTATTTGCTGAACGTTTCTCAACTCATTTTGTGTTTACAAGTTTAAGGAGATTTTTCTTTATAAATTAAAATGGTATAACGCAATATAGTGAACATAATCATCAATTAATGTTTTGTCTTGTCATCAACCAATATTTTCTAGAATGAATTTAAATCATCATAAATTATAAGAGTGGAATATAGAACATTAATCATCAATTAGTAAGGGCACAATTAGGATAACAAAAACTAAGATCATAAAAATGCAAACATTCAAAGGTACCAAAACACATGATAACTTTTATAACAATAATGATGATAATGATAATGATAATAATATGTTTTTAAAAACTTTTTAGATGTGAGGCTTTAAGTTGTTTTTAGAATTTTTGAGATATTTTTGGAATACCTCTCTTTCCCTTGGGACTTGCCATCCCTTCTCCGTCCTCATCTTCTTCCCCTCTCTCACCCCTGACCATGAGGTCCTCTCTCTATTCACTCCTTTCCTTTCCCCCACTAGCCATTCCTTTCCATTGTCAAACCCCTATCCCCTTTCTCTTATCGCCAAACCTCCTCCCTCTCCATCATAGAAGTTAGGGGGTTGATGAGCAAGAAAAGGAGGATGGATGGGAGAAGTTGCAATGAAGGTGGGGATAGGTGATGGACAATAGGGCTATTGGCTCAATAGAGGTTCCTAATAGGAAAGGAACATAATGGTGGAGAGGGGAGAAGTGATGATGATGAGGTGTGTGCGTTGATATGTATTTTGCTCTCTTTTTTTTTGCTTTTTTTTTAGTAATTTTTTGATATTTTTAGATGTTTTTGGGTGTTTTTAGTAATATTCTACGAGGTGTTTATTATAGATGTGTATTTTAGGTACATGTATTTTAGGCTTTGGCTCTTTTCCAGTGGATTCTCTCTCCATTTATTGCAGTGCACATTTGGATGTATGACACTATGTCTTTATTTATTAACAAGGGTTACGTTAATCAAATTTAAAATGATCATGTCCTTTTCTAATAAATGAAGACACATGTCATGCATTTAGATGTACATTATAGGAAATGGAAAAAGAATCCATTGAAGAGGAGCTAAATCTTCCAACCGACGGCTTGGCTCCTATCTAGTAGATTCTCTCTCAATTTTTCATAACGCACATCTAGATGTGTGACACGTGTCTTTATTTATTAACAAAGGTTAGGATTAGTCAAATTTAAAAGGATCATATCATTTCATTTATTAACAAGGATTAGAATTAGTCAAATTTAAAAGAAAAATCTTCTTTCCTAATAAATGAAGATTAGAATTAGAAGATTTTTCTTTTAAATTTGACTAATTCTAATCCTTGTTAATAAATGAAATGATATGATCCTTTTAAATTTAACTAATCCTAACATTTGTTAATAAATAAAGACACGTGTTATGCACCTAGATGTGCATTGTAGGAAATGGATAGAGAATCCATTGGAGGGGAGTCAAAATCCTCCAACTGAAAACTTGGCTCTTTTCTCTTTCTCCATTTTCCGCAATGCATATTTGGATGCATAACATGTGTCTTTGTTTATTAATAAAGGATTATAATTAGTCAAATTTAAAATAATCATGTCTCTTATTAGCAATTGAAAACACGTATCATGTATCTAAATGTGCATTATAAAAATGGCGAGAATTTAATGGAGCCAAATCCCCCAATCGACGCTAAAATTTAAAAGCTACAAGGGGTTAAATGTTAGATTGTCTAACTTACAAAAATTAAATTGGCATTTTTTATTTATATATAAACACTTTGCTATTCAAAGGCTAGAATCCAATTGTTTCCATAACTTGGAGAAATTTCATTTGAGAAAAATATATTATAAATAGAATGTAATTTGGCTAGTAGTTATTCCATTATTTTCGATTGTGGGTTTTGGATGTCATGACTCATAAATAACAAAAGGTAAGTGTACTTTGGGTTAAAAGACCATTTGATTTGATTTTTTTGAAAATTTTATAGAAAATATTTGGTAATAATTTGATACATATAAAATAAAATGTGATTGAGAAATGTATTCTGATATATGTAAAGTAAAAAGTGATTGAGAAATGTTTCATAGAAAACAAATTTTTCTTTGAAAACTATAACGCAAATAGGTAATAATTGGTATATTTTAAAAAAAGGGTAATAATTGGTAATACGAATTTTTGGAAAAAAAATACATGATTAAAATTGAAGAAACCTCAATGAAAAATATTTGGACAAATCACTAGCGGGGTAAATGTAATTAACTGTAGTCGTAATTTACCTAGATCTTCTATTCTTGTCATTCTTACAATTGGCTGCATTGCTGTTTTCTACCTTGCATCTTCTTTCTTTTCCACAAAAGGATTCTTTTATTCCATCACAGGAACAAGTATGCAGAGCAAAATGCTAAGAATCATAGAGATTCTGAGAAGTACGTGTATTGGGGCAACAGAATTGACTGTCCTGGGAAGCACTGTGAGTCTTGTGAAGGCCTTGCCCACCAGCAATCCAGCCTCAGGCGTGCTCTTGAGGAAGCAATAATGTATCTTCAGAGGTATATACCTTTTTTTGGGGGTAAAAATACAAAAAGAGAAAACAAAATAATCTTGATTATATGAATGGTTGGACTAGTGGGTTTTTGTTCTTTTGCTACTTTATTATGTTAATTCTCATTTTGGAGGGGTTTTGGTTGTAAAATATGGAGCTTTATTGTGCCTGATATATCAAAGTACAATCTTGTCAGCACAGTGTACGAGAGAGATGCTATAATGGTAATAGAGGAAGAGTTTTGGTCGTATAGCATGTATATTATTGGATTTGCTGATGATTTTGATTGGATGTGTTAAAAATTTGAGAGGGGAGAGGAGAGTTGGCTGATTCGTTACTATAAGGAGAATGAGAGGAATATTCTTGATTATTCATGGCTTTGAAATTTTTGCGTTTTTATCTCTTCTGGTTCTTTATCCAACTGGAAGGATGAAGGTTCGTGATAGAAGGTATTGGGAAAGTACAACATTGGCAAAAGTACAAGTGAATTTCGATATGTTATTGATTAAAGAATTCTGCTTATACATTATGTCTATTATGGGTCTATTGGTGATTTTGATTGGATATAGAATGGATCTCATTTTGAAGAAGAGAGAGATCTGCATCTTTTTGCAGTGTTATGTACAATTGATTCTTTATCTATGATGTAGTTTGTCTTAAAATGGTCCGTTTTTTTTAGGTAAGTGAAATGCATATAATATCGATATAGAAGAATGTTCATCTCCCTTTGATTTTCCCGTTTCTTTGTCCCCTTCTGTTACTCAGTTTGGTTCAGAAAGTTGTAAATTTTACTGATCAGGAAAGATATGGTTATATACAACATTGGCAACACAAAGTACAAGTGTACTACCATAATAGTATTGTAAGAAAATTTGCTTACACAGAAGGCATACAATGTGTTCCGTTTGTGACTCTGATTGGTTGTAAGATGGGTTTGGTATTGACAAAGTGGAAAGCTGCATCATTTTTTGGTATTAACTAGAAGTGAATTGTTAAATCTGGTTTAGTTTACCTTGAGATAGATTGATTTTCTCTTGGTAAGTACTGTTGTTATTACTGATATAAAAGAAATGTCCATCCTCCATTTTATTCTCCTTTCCCCCTTTTTCTGAGCGAATTTGATTGAGAAAGTTATAGATTTTATCATTTGGAAAGAGGGTGATGTCTGAAAATTGCAATGGAGATTTAAGTGCCTTCAATTGAATTCTGTGCCTAGGGGAGTAGAAGAATATTGCTTTCACCTGAGTATGTATTATTGGATTTGAATTTACTATTAGTCCCATAATCCTCTAGGGATTTGTTGGGAAAGACGGGAACTTGTAATTGAAGAGGAGACTTTTAGAGTACTAATTATGGGTGACACAAGTTCACACTGCATTCCTTGAATGTTGTTTTATGATTTAAAATACTATTTGAGGTTTTGCAAGATTATGAGGTTAGCTGATGAAATTTAGCATACAGAGATAAACCAGAACATGGTGAGCTGTGGTAGCATGCAACTTTAGTTACATATTAATGAAAATTTTAGTTGGACTTGATCTACAATTATGATAGAACATACCTGCATGTTCTGCATTTTGACTTCCGAGATTTTAGCTTACCTTGGAAAAATTTAGCATTTTAAGACTTTCCATTCTTCTTAGTGTTTTGCACTTGGAGGACCTGTTTCCACATTCAGTTGGAAGTCTGTCTTTATGGATGTAATCTTTAAAAGACTTGCAGCAGCTAGCTTTATGCTTTGGTGCTACTGGATTTCAGGCTTCGTGGACCTTCCACTTCATGGCCTCTTTGACTCTATTTGCTCGCTCAAGCACAAGAAAACCATTTGTTTTGACAATTGGTGGTCTTAGCATTCCAAGTTTTTGTTCCTTTCTTAGACCAAAATTTTGCAAAGAAAAAAAAGCCTACTCATTCCTGTGTTTTGCCCCTTTTATATGTTTAAGAACCTTTGTAATTCCTCAAGAATGTGCATCAATCCAATACACAACAAGAAAGGGATTCTTCACCAGTCAATTGATGCCAGTTCAGAACAAAGTTCAGTTATGGTGAAGACTAGCATTTAGCATCACTGCAAACTCTGGCCTCTTGCACTCAAAGGAAAAAAAGAAAATATAAGAAAAAAAGGTAAGACAGAAGTTGTTCCAGGTGCTACTTGTTTGAACCAAAAGATGCAAGATGTCGAGTTTTCCAGTATCACTAATTGCTTACATATGCTTTTAAAACAAAAATGAAACAACAAAGAGTAAAACAAATTGATGCAGCTGAAAATTTTTGTGAGTTTTGTTTATTTTATTCCATTTGTATTTTCCTTAAGTGCCTGATAACATACGTCGGTAAATAGTGGCCATTTAATGATTAATCTACATTTTTTAATTTTATTTGTTAGGTGGGCAGCTAGCTCTTGCTCAATGTATTCCTTGTATTATCTTGATCTCATATCAGAAATGGCTAATAACAGTGAAATCGGGTGCTATTGACAAGCAAGAAATTGGAATCCTGAGGGACTGCCAATGTGGCCGGGAGGACCTCAGATCAAAAAGTTTGTATTCGAATATTTTACTCGTAAATTGAACAGCAATGTCTCTGTCATGGTAATTTTACTTCTATACTGCCTTTTGCTTTGCTTTGTTCTAAACATTCTCCATCCTTCTTGCATTCAATTATTTGTTTAAGAATGATCAATCTTTAGGATTTTGTTACATACTGTTGAAGGCTCTTTTAATATTGTTTTTGGGTTAAGTTTTTAGCCCTTTAACTTGTTGAATGGTGTTTGGTTTGGTCATTCCCTTTCTCCCTCTAAGTTTAGGTTCACTGAGGATTACAATTTCATTGCAAAAATTTCTTTGTGAAGCTCAATGGACTTAGTTTTTTGAATCTTGATAAATTTCTTGCAGGTATTAATCATGGTAATCATTCAAGTTCATGAAGTGCAAGAATCAGAATAACCGTAGTGCTATTCTCATCATATTATTTTCTTCCTTTAGTGGCTGGCATGAAGTCGAAGATTGGAGCAGAAAAGGTTGGTTCATGGTGCTATATGCAGTATTTTGTTCCATTTTCTGTTTCCTATCATTATTATCAGTGACTGTTGAAACACGAATTATTGTGCTGTGGGACTTTCCCTTGTCCTAGAAATTTAACTTGTTTGCAGATAACACTCTTCTTATTAGCATACCATCTTTTTTGGTTTATGCCCATGCAATTGGTAAAGTTTGCCTTGCTATTTTGTTTTTAACTTACCCACTTATCATGGTAATGTTTTCAAGTGTTTGACAAAGCAGGACCTTACCCACTCATGTTTATGATACTTAAGTTTAGCAACAGGCTAAAACACAATTAAGTGGAGGCTATATTCCGGAGTTTTAAGTTTTTCTTTTTTTCCTTCTTTTATTTGTAATATACTTTTCTAATCATTTGTTGAGTTGTTTTGGGGTCTTGTTTCGTGGTCTCAAGTACACAGTGCGAGCTTTAGACCTTGGAATGACATGATTCTAAAGTTTGCACTATAGCTGCCTATGATGTAAAAATCGGACCACTTCTTGGCTCTAACTTGAGAGTCAGATGGCTTGTAGATAAAGAGGAATAAACTTCTCTTTAAATGTGAGCTTTAGACTGAAGCAATTCAGGTTGCTTTGGAAAAATCCCCACCATCAGGTTAGTTAAATAATCAAGAAGTCTTTTTTGGTCTAATTCTAGCCCTCTTGGTGCTTTAATTGTTTATGACAAGTTTTATATCAACTAATACTCGTTCAGAGTCTACTAACTAATTGGAGTCTCTTAATTGTCTGAGAGCGCTGCCTTCATTGGTTCTTGTAGATTGTGTAAGTAAGCTTAACTACAAGCTTACATTTAGGCTGAAAACTAACTTCATTATTGTCTAAAAGTGGATGTAAAAAATGTCGATCAGTTGATTTTTGATTTTGAAGGTCTTCAAAGAGCCCATCAAGAAGTTAAGAGTTGTTCCAACTTTCAAACTCCGTATGTTAGCCATTCTTGATTTTTAAATTTGATGCATGATAATATATGGTTTACTTGGATAGTGAATTATTTGCCAAAATTTATTTTCTTGCATCATCAACACATTTTTCAACTACCTTTTTATCTCACATAAATCACATAAAAAAAGTGCTACAGTAGTTTTTCAAAAAATTATCCCAAATAATCTACTATCCAAACACACTATTATATCGATTATGTACTCTAAGTTGATTTTGGTCATTTTTGTAAATGTACAATTACAATGTGGCAATTCATTTGTCCATGTTCTTGCTAATCTTACTTGGACATGATAGGAACATTGCATATATTTCTGTTGATGATCTCCTGAAGGTGCTATATATGGTGTGAACTTTTTTGACACGGGGAATTATTGCCATGAGTTTTCCCCTTTCCTTCCTCTCCTATAGCTGAAGAGGAAAAGAACAGACAGAAACAAAACTAAACAAAACAAATCAAAAAAAAGGAGGAAAGAAAAAAGGGTTCTGTCAAATATGGGAACACAATGGTCTGCCATAGGTGTGATACTTAATAATGCCCTTGCATAAATGTGTTTTGCTCAATATTATGGGGTAGATAGCCGATAAGTTCTCCTTATGTTTGGTAGCCGAAATTTATATGCACGTTACATTATTTGCACACTGCAAATGTATCGTTGCTTTCTTGAGTTGACTATCATAGTTTGGATTATTGAAAAGAGTAGAACCTGGGCTTGTAGTAAACTTGATGTTGAGAATACTGTGGATCTTGTTTGGAAGGAAAAACTGGTCATGATATCTTAGTGATACGTAAAATTGCTATTCCTATTGGAAGATTTCTGGTTGGTGCTTCTACAAGAAGTTTGAAATATATTCCCCTTTTGTAGTCATTTTGGTGATGGGACTTTAAGAAGACTGATTATTTCTACCATTCACCACTCCCTGGCAGGGTAAACATTAATGTCGTAAAAGCTTGACTACTGCAATTAGTTGTAAGGTGCATTGTCACTTTTGGTAAACAAGTTGTGAACTTTTAATTTTTTTTAGAAAAAATAATATTTCCTTTTCCTGTCTGACAGTTGAAACTTCTGCATATGTAAATGAACACTAGTGTCAGGGTAAGCATAGGTTCTCTGTTAATGTTTGGCACCACTCGTAATAGGTGCGTCACGTGCTCTTTGCGTTGAAAGAAGTCTAGCATACATGTCAAGGGACAAGTGAGAGTCCTTGATAAGTAATTTCTTTCTTTTATATGGCTTAATCATATAGATGAGGGTGATAATTCACCACATAGAGAGACTGTATTGTGCTTGTGAGTTACACTTAAAATTTGTACAAGAAGGCTTGCCATTTCACTGCTGCTGCATGCTTTATTAGTGGGCTCCTTTGGTTGGTTGGTTGATTATAATTTTGGTGCACAGTGTAGGGCTTGAATATTTGATAGGAGATCTGAGAATGAACCTTGGTGCACAGTGTAAGGCTTGCCATTTCTTTTTGTTTCAGAGCCATTCTTTTCTGCTAGCTGATCATTGGTTGGTGTTGCATTTATAGTTGGAGAGTCAAGAGTGTGTACCAAAAAAAGTTTTGGGTGTACCTTTGTGTTCTACATGTATTTAGAGAAGTTTCATACGCATGTTTGGTTCATCTGTCACTTTGCCTAATTGTGGTCTCATGTCATCCATATGTGGGCACCTGTTTGAATACCTTCTTTATGGGAGTCAAAAGCTCTAATATGACATCATTGATGCTTTCGAATGGCTAGTGTTCTATTGCAGTCAGCTATAACATTGCTTTGTTTTAAAACTTTCTGTTTTTAAGTGATTGACATTTAATATGATTGGTGAGGTTTCCCTTCTTGGTGATCGTGATGCTATCCATGTCAGATGAGGTGATAAATTGAAAACTCACAAGGATAGGTTCGGCGTTGATTGGTCTTGGTATCCTTATCTTGATAGGGATACCCGTCCAGAATTTATTTCCTGCAGAATTGTAAAATGGGTCCCACAGAACAAACCTTTTTTATTGCTTCAAATGAGAGGACCCCAGGTTTCTTTGACCATATTTGCCCATCCCAGATATATTACCTTCCACTCTGATCCTTCTGAACTTTATATGATTGCTGTCTTGGGAGTAACAGTAGATCAAAATTTTGTATATCCTTTGCAAACCCCCTTGAAAAAAAGAAAAGAAAAAGAAAAAGGCCTTTTACTTGTCAAATATTTAGATAAATTGTTTTGCCTTGGTAGTTGTATGAGTTCTAATACCGTTCCTTGTGTCAATTTTCTTTCTGTCAAGAGTCACTTTTTAGGTGGAAATTTTTTCCTCTTGAATTGTAGCTTGATTGTACTAAGCTGTTCAGGAAAAGTATCATTACCCTTTTGTGTCTTTTCTCATGGTTATCTAATGTACAAATACTCCTTTGACTGTATTGTAAGTGATTTAGTAATGTTAATCTTTCTTGTTTGGTTTAACATTTCCTGATCAGGACATCATATGGGTTAAAAGACTAGAAAATTGCCCTTTCGTTCTTTATGTTTAAAGTCCATGATATGATACGTACAATGAATTTATTATTTGAAAGTCATGATACATTACATACAGCACATTTATTATTTAAAAGCCATGATACTATACACACAATATGTTTATTATTTGAATATCAATGACAAAAGCAAGCACACAAAACTTGTATAAGTTCCACACTTATAGAATTAACCATGTCAAGATCTCCATCCATATCTGATAGCCCAATCCACCGGTTCAGTCAAGACTGTGGTAACTAGACCACATTATTCGATGAACTTGATGGTTCCCACAACATTCTGTGAAAGAAAACAGAGGCATGAATATTACAACTCTGTCATAATGTCCAAAACAAATATACATGGTATAATACATTGGAATTCCCATATTAATTTGACATCAGGCTTGTGTAGCTCTGGTTTATTTTTTGCTATCTCTACTCAGGATTTTTTTCCTTGATTCCTACATGGAATATTCAATTTTATATTTTTGAAGAGATTGGAGCTTTGAAAGCTGACATATGAAGGCTGCAATTTTTCACAGTGGAAATTCTTATTATTTTTAGTGGAAACTATTTTCACAAAAATGAAAAGAAGAATACTTCAAAAAATGCGTACATTGCAAGAAATATAAGCAAAACCAAAACAAATATAGGATTTAACATATTAGTTTTACTCTGAAATGGTAACATTTAGATAAAAAAAAAAAGAGTTGATAAGAAAGCCAATAATGCAAACTCAATATAGAAGTATAGTTCATAGATAGTAAGAATCAATGAATAATGCTACATGAGAATAGAATCTGATTGATTAATAGAAGATCAAAAGTTCCATTCACCTCAAAAAAAATGAAAAAAAAATGTAAAGACAAAATTAGAAGAAAGGTAAAACATAAAGTTTGTAAACATATAGAAAGGTATTTACCTCAACATCCAAATGGAAAATTCCATGAGAGTTCATATAATTTTGTAATCAATGAGATTCCACAATCATGTAATACCATTCATTGATTCATTCATATAGATCAAAAGCATGCATACTGCGGCTTGTAATTATAAAGAAGGGGAAACGATAAAGTTTGTAAACATATAGAAAGCTAGGTACCTTAATATGCAAATAATCATGTCATTTTCAATATGACCAAGGAAAATCCTCTTGAAAAGGACAAATCTCTCGATCCTGTAAAATATAATATGCTCAGCAATAATTATTTAAAATATACATTCTCAACTCTCAGGGAAATAAGTCTAGTGAAGTGAGACAAAATTAAAAGGATTGGTTGAAAATAGAATTAGGATATTAGTACCTTTAAATCCACAGGAGGTTCAAAATTCTCCCTGTCACTCGGCCCTATTTGAACTTTCTTAAGCCACGGTGCATCCAACTTTCCGGAACAGAACTTCTTCAACTTTGGGCAATTCATTATGAACAACTCAGTGAGTAGGGGAAATTTAAACTCATAATCCTCCCGGTGGCTACCACCAAAACTTCGAAGATTCTTAAGGTCTTCCAACCGCAGAGAGTTTAATTTAGGAAACACAAACTCCTTGTTGGTTCTTCCCAGTGCAATTTCTCTACATTTTCCAACATCATGATGCCGAGCATTATCTTCTTGGCTGACCTCTTCATCTTCCGCACCTATAACTTCATGCATTTTCGAGCACCAACGAACGTCCAGTTCCTCAAGACTTATGAGCATGGTGGCCACACTAGGAGGATGAAACAAACAGTTTAAAGGGCACTCCCACACAGCTAGACTTCTCAAGTTTTGGAATACTCGAACCCCTTCAGGAAAATTCCTCCAAATATGGGTTAATCTTCGACAGTCACGCAAGCACAGTGACTCTAGTTTGGGAAGAATTTCAAGTGCCTTTTCTGATGGAGTATTTGGAACTTTTAGACCCTCAAAGTCGAAAAAGGATTCCATCCCATTACAAATCCACATGTCAAGTGCTTGCAACTTTTGTAATAATGCAACCGTATCAGCTTTGGCAATGCATCGGATAAAGCGACAATCCCAAAGATACACGGATTTTAAGTTGTCGAGGGACCCACTAGGCATTTTCCCTCCTACTAGTTGTTCCGGGCCATCACTAGGATCAACAATATATAGTACTTCCAGGCAGGGGAGTGAAACCTGAAAAATTTGGCAAACTTAGCCCCATAATGCAAAATGCAACATGCAGTTACAGTAGTGTTCGGATCCATCCAGCTGCTAGCAATCTATTTGTTACGCTTGATGACGTGACAGACACACCACCACGTCACAGGAGCACCAAAATTATTGTTGTCAATATTTTTATTACCCTATTTTTATTCATCATCACTGGACTTTTAATTACTACACCAAACGCTTACTGTGGATTTGGCCCTCATTTGAGTGATTATTCAGTGGACACGGCATCTCTCCCTTTCTCTATCACACACTTTCCTTTCCTTTCCTTTCTTTCTTTCTTTCTGTTTTTTAACCTTTTTTTTTGTTTTTTGTTTTGGGGCTTCGTTGGCTGAAGAGTAACCGAGTTAGTTTACCACATTTAACCTTAAATCGTCACAAGCTGTCTTTATTACAATTCAATAATCACTAATAACTACTATGAATAATTGTACAACTCCACCACAATTTAATAGTCAGTACATCTGTATGTGAAATGACTGACATTAATATGAGTCGTCAATTTGGAACATTAGTTTTACCTTTAGAGCAGTCAACATTAGAAATTCCGCATCACATTAACTGATGAAACATTATTAATTTTGAAAATATAATTAACATATTGAGAAAGAAAGTGCTTGAGTGTGTTTTCGGTGTTCACCTGAATTCAGCTATATTAAGTATATCGTATAATTACACAAACTAAAAGAGAGAGAGAGAGAAGACAGACCTGGTCAAAAAAAGCCACAGCTTTATCATCTTCAGAGCCAAAACCAATAAAGTTTGTCAAGCGTAAGTCTAACGCTTTGAGTTGGGGTAGCTCAAGCACTTCCTCTGTCAGACTTTCCTCCCTCACAACAATTCTCTCGAAATTTTCACACCCATGTACACTTATCTGTTGGAGTTTCACCAGACATTTCAGTGCTGATTGTGAGAAGAGAGTTGTAATTTGAGCACAATCCTGTACTTTAATAGATCTGAGGTTGCAAAGCGACGGAGGTTCGACTGATCCCTTCCACAAGCACTCTAAAGCACTTATTCTAGAAAATGTCACCTCTTGAAGTTGACCGAAGCATCGAGGTGGAAGAAATCCCATACATATTTCTTTCAACTCCAAACGTTCTAACTTCATGGACACCAAATTTTCAAAAACATGTCGGGCAACAAGGTTGCCGGTAGAATCAACAAGGCATTCATATTGTCCAAAGCACAGAGAAAGCCTTTTCAAATTGATGAACCCGTTTCCACCCAAGTCAGGCACAAGATTCATCAAGCCTGATGATCCACCAAGAACCAAAGTGAGATTCTCAGTTCTCTTGACAATGCTAGTAACATTGTGAGAATCAAACACTTGGTTCAACCCTTCATCACCATGATCTAACAAATAAAGCCCGAAGCTTTTCCGAAACTGATATTTTTTGCTGAGATATTCTATTGCTTCTTCGTAATTAGCTACTGCAATGTGAAATCTTGACAACTTCTGAGTATCAAATTCTTGCAAAGATAGAAGTAAGAGGTTAAGGTCATATAAAACAATTTGGAGACATGCAAGGTTAGAGACTGATGAGATCTCTTTAAGGCATCTTATTTCCTCTTCTTTATCTCTCCCTAGCTGTAAATGATCACGAGATCCTAAATACAATTCTTCTAGTTTCTTCAAGCTTGACAAGATACCACTAGGCAAGGGATGGAGGCTACTTTCAACCCTCAAATCTAACAACTTTAAATTACTCAACTGACCGATTTCAGCTGGAAACCGATAATCCAGAATTTCGCATTGAAAGAGGCTCAAAGTTTCCAATTGAATCATGTGTCCAAGCATTGACGACATTCCATTGCCCAACACACAATAATCCAGACACAGTGTCCGAAGGCTCCTTAACATTTGTCCAGGCCATGACAGTGGAAATTCAATTTGGGAGTGGTTTAATTCCATGACCCTGAGAGCTTCCATTCCTACAAAAGAGTCTTCTGATAGGTTGAGTTCTCCTGGTTGGAATACCAAACGCAACAACCTAAGCTTTGGATATTCCTTGCAAAATGGAAGTAGATCACGATTGGAATCTTGCGATACTAGCGAAATTGCCGTGTAAGAATTCTTTTCTTCCACTCCAGAATTGCTCACTAAAAACTCATGCTCGTCATTTGATGCAATTGACAAGCACACATCTCGCACGACATCGTGCAGTTTTACAGAGTCTTCTTTTTCAGCATCGTTTAGCAACAAATAGGAGCTTTTCAGGTCACCAATAAGCTTGTCTACCCAGTATCTTACATCTTTTAACCTCCGTCTATTTGGGAACAATTCTAGCCCTCTTCCATACCTAACCAAACATTCGATTGGAATACTATAATCCTCTGGAAATAAACTGCAAAGCAAAAGTAGTGACTTAGCTTCAATGCTTTTTAAATAGTCTAAGCTAAACTCAATTGTTGAAAACACTGAATCTTCAACACCCCTTAGGTCTCTAATTGTGTACTCCTTTAGGTGTTCAAGGGCTTGTTCCCAGTCTTCTAGAGTATGATTGCTTATTAATGCCCTGGCAACAACAAAGATTGCAAGAGGTAGACCTTTGCATTCCTCTGCAGCCTCCTTTGCAACATCACTGAAATCAGCATCATCAGAAATTTCTGCAACCTCTTTAAAAAGAAGCCATGCTTCTTCTTTAGGCAAGATATCCACCTCAAAGATTTCAGCTCTCATGTCCCTACAAACATATGAGGATCGAGACGTCAGTATGACTTTTAAGCTCCTGCATTCACCTCCGACGGGAATTCCCAGACTCTTAAAATCGACTTCTTTCCAAATGTCGTCCAATATAACAAGAATTCTCTTGTCACTATTGGTTAGTGTCATATGCAATCTTTCAGCTCTTGACAGATCAGTTTGCTCAGAAATTTTCAGCTCTAACCGCTCAACAAGTTGATTTCGGACATTGCTCATGTCTGGATTTTGAGACACAGCTGCAAAGGCTACGCGATCAAATAGTTTCTCAAACTTAACCTGATCAGCAATTTCTTTGACCAAAGTAGTCTTGCCTACGCCGGCCATACCACAAATCGCCATTAGGCTAGTTTTCTCCTGCTTTAAAGCTTCCATCACTCCCTTCTTTGTTGACATCCTAGAAGCAAAGGATATGGTCGATTCACTTAAAGGCATTTTCCCCAATGGAGGAAGGTATCCAACTTCATCAAATTGGCCCTCTCTGAGATGTTCTTTAACATCATTTCCTCTTTTGGCAGCCTGTCGGCCTATCAAATAACGCGACTTCAAATTCGGAAGCCTAACAATTTTAAAGCAATTCACCTTAACATTCTCCGTACCATCAGAAATAGTAGTATGTGCCTCTTTCTCTAGATCATCAGTCCGACTTAGCCAATCAGTAACAATTGGTTCAATTTCTTCACCATTGTTTCTTGCTTCATCTACCAACCGTTGCACCTTAGTTTTCCTTTGCTCGAGTTTTTTGATGCCATTCCTCAGGGTTTCAACGTTGCTTCTATAGCAAAATAAATACTGAAATTGACGCATAATTGGATCAATACACTTCTCCACGATTTTCCCCACAATCGGACCAAGAATAGCTTCCATGGCCATTATTCCAAAATTTCTGTTCGAATGTCTATAATTAGGTTATTACGGAAATTATAAACATTCGATTTTATAACAGATAAGAAAATATTTTATGAATATGCAAATGAGGTAATGATGTCCCCAAGGGAAAACAACAATAACAAAATTTAACAAACAAATGCATGCACCTTCAAAAAAAAAGTTAAAATTCATAGACATCTGGATGGTGCCTAAAAAATTTTGCATTCTGACTTTGTCATAAGGGGATTTCTTTGTCACAACGGGCTGGGCTTTAGCCCTCCAACAAACCCCAAAAACAAAAATATTAGGAAGATTGATGTATGGATTTCTTTTTTGCGTCTTCTTGTGATGCAAATTGTGTAGCTTCATCATCATGACTAAATTGAATTTATTGAAAAGTACCTTATTTGGAAAGGGATTTTCTGTCAAAATATCTTTACATTTTTTTATGAACACATTTTTCAAGCATCTTTTTAACTCACATATATCAAATCGTTGCAGTTTTTTTTTTTTTTTTTTTTTTGTGCAGAAACTCCAAAAAATTGCAATCCAAACACAACCTAAACTCTCAAGTTGATGTAGCCAGATGATCATGAATTTCCTAGTTTGACTCTCGAAGCCTATCTTCTCTCTCTCTCATGTAAGCTGTAGAGCCTTCCTTAACCAAAATAATAATAATGGTGTTGATGATGATGAATCCTTAAGAGTAAAGATTATGATGACTATGAACAGAAGGAGACACAAAGATTAGGTCCTTGGACTAAGTTTAATTAAATGTTTGGCGAAACATAAAGGATGCTAGTAATGTTTCAATTGTTCTCATTTATTAGTTTAGATTTATCCAATATTAATTTAGAAATACTTTTTTGGGTAGGAAAAAATATGGATAGTTTTCGCTTCAATCACCATCATGAGTC
>NC_040040.1:24992334-25121274 GCF_003713205.1 Coffea eugenioides | reverse complement strand
ATCATGCTCCATAGTAAGCCAGAAGTATCCGGTTCTCATGATTTTCTTCGCTAGCAAATGGCCATTCATGTGAGGTCCACAGACGCCACTATGCACTTCTTTCATCATATACTGAGCTTCATCTTCATCGATGCACCTTAAAATGTTCAAATCTGAGGTTCTTTTATACAAAACTTCTCCACTCAAGAAGAATTTTGAAACCATTCTACGCAGAAAGCTCTTGTCCTTGGTACTAGCATGCAGAGGGTAAGACCCAGTTTTAAGAAATTCCTTAATATCATTATACCAAGGAATATTGTCCGAGGACTTGTCTACAACCCAACAGTGGGCAGGCTTGTCTTGAAATTGAATCTGGATCGGTTCGATCTTCAACTCATCTGGATACTGGATCATAGAAGCCAAGGTGGCCAAAGCGTCAGCAAATGCGTTTCGGGCTCGCGGGAGATGTCTGAACTCCAAGTTTTGAAATTGTTTGGCCAGAGTGAGCAGACTACAATGGTAGGGCAGAATTTTTGAATCTTTGGTTATCCACTGTTTCAAGGTTTGATGCACAAGCAAATCTGAATCGCTGAAAGCTATCAACTCTTTGATTTCCATTTCCAAAGCCATTTTGAGACCAAAAATGCAAGCTTCATACTCAGCCATGTTGTTTGTGCAAGCAAATTGCAATTTGGCAGCGGCAGGATAGTGCTTCCCTTCGGGTGAAACCAGAACGGCTCCAATTCCAGCTCCGAGGGAATTCGAAGCTCCATCGAAGAAAAGCCTCCATTCAGGGCTTTGTTCACTTATATCATCTGTAGCGCCTACGAATAAAACTTTCTCATCAGGGAAATACGTATGAAGTGGCTGATAATCATCATCCCTTGGATTTTCCGCCAAATGATCCGCTATAGCTTGCCCCTTGACTGCCTTTTGTGAAGTGAAAACAATATCAAACTCTGAGAGAATTATCTGCCATTTGGCCAGGCGTCCGGTTAACATCGGTTTCTCCAAAAGATACTTCAAAGGATCAGATCGGGAAATAAGATAAATGGTATGGCTCAACAGGTAGTGTCTCAATTTTTGGGATGCCCAGGCCAATGCACAACAGCTTTTCTCAATGAATGAATAATTAGCCTCATACTGCGTGAACTTCTTGCTTAGATAGTAAATGGCTTGTTCTTTCCTTCCAAAGTCATCGTGCTGACCTAGAACACACCCTACTGCTCCATCGAGTACAGATAAATACATAATCAAAGGTCAGCCTGGTTTGGGCGGCACTAAAACTGGTGGATGCAACAAATAATCTTTAATCTTGTCGAAAGCCTGCTGGCACTCCTCATTCCAATACAACGGTACATTCTTTCTTAATAATTTGAACAATGGCTCGCATGTGGCAGTTAATTGGCCGATGAACCTCCCGATGAAATTGATCTTCCCTAAGAAGCTTTTCACGTCCTTCTGAGTTTTCGGCACTGGCATATCTCGAATTGCTTTGATTTTCGCCGGATCTATTTCTATGCCCTTCTTGCTAACAATGAATCCCAACAGCTTACCCGCAGGTGCTCCAAAGGCGCATTTCGCAGGATTTAACTTCAAATTGTACTTCCGCAATCTTTCGAATAACTTCTTCAAATCAACCAAATGGTCATCTGCCCTCTTAGACTTGATTATGATGTCATCCACATAGACCTCCATCTCTCGGTGGATCATATCATGAAATAGGGTTGTCATGGTCCTCTGATACGTTGCTCCAGCATTCTTTAAACCGAAAGGCATGACTCGGTAGCAAAAGGTACCCCAAGGGGTAATGAAAGCAGTTTTTTCCCTATCCTCTTCTGCCATCAAAATTTGGTGGTAGCCAGCAAAACAATCGCAAAAGGATTCAATCTCATGTCCGGCAGTATTGTCTAAGAGAATGTGAATGTTTGGTAGAGGGAAATCATCTTTAGGACTGGCTTTATTAAGGTCTCTATAATGAACGCAAATTCGCACCTCTCCATTCTTTTTTGGAACAGGGACTGGATTCGAAAGCCAAGTTGGGTAATGGGAAACAATGATAATGTTGGTTTTGAGTTATTTTTCAATTTGCTCTTTTATTTTGAGGCTCATATCTGGTTTGAATTTTCTGGGTTTTTGCTTTACGGGTGGAAAAGAAGGGTCTGTGGGTAACTTATGCACTACCACGTCAGTTGAAATGCCAGTCATATCATCATAGGACCACGCAAATACATCCTGGAACATGGTCAAGAATTCAAGCATCTCATTTTTCTGTCTTTCACTCAAATGAATACTAATTTGCACCTCCTTAACTTCATCCTCAGTGCCAATGTTAACCTTTTCTGTTTCTTCCAGGTTCGGTTTTGGTTTTTCCTCATATTGTTCAAGGTCCTTTGCAAAAGAATCACTCTCGCTTTGGAGTTCGGATTCACAGACCTCCAAGTCATGAGTGATATAGAGATTGCCGTTATTGAATTCCAGAATTGTGATATCCAAAGGGTCAAATAATTTTATTTTTGGCCATCTGAAAGAATTAACGAATGTGGGATAATAAGCAGATAAGCATACAACAAACAAATGAACAAGCAATATAAATATAAACAAGCGAATAAACAACACAACATGACAAGAAAAACTTGTGCACTTTCTATAAAGCCTTTGATTGAAAGCAAATGGAAATGAAAACTTAACAATATTTACATGTGCAAATGTTAGTCAAAAGTAAAATTGTTTTCATTGGCTATTTACAGATGCAAAAGTATTTTCATGAATTCACATGAATGATAAACCCCTTTCAGTTTACCGAAACTCCTTTCGAATGGGCAGAGCCTCGGCTGTCCAGTTGGGAATTGATCCATCGAGGATGTCAGGAAATTCAGCTTCGCTCGGAACACTATCTTCAAATGTTGCCCCAACGAACAATTGGGCCAAACTTGCTTCAATTTCGTCAACTGGGTTGATTTCTGACATGATCACCTCGGCTGGTCGTGGGAAAGTATATTGCAGGGGTGGAATGTCAAGAGCCCTTTGCCTTCCTTCCTTCTCCGCTTTCTTGCGCTCCTTCATCTCTCTAATGTCCTTAGCAGTTGGTCGGAAACCCAAACCAAACGAATCATTTTTCTCCACAATCTCCACTGGCTTTAAAATTCCTTGCAGATCTCGTCCCAGCCCTTTGTCAAATTCATAGCCTCCGCGGATCATCTCCTTAGCCATCATGACACTGGCCCTTGATAGAGCTTGCTCCTCCTTTGTTATCCAACTGACGGAGACAATATCAGATGTGCTATGAGGGGTCACTGTGGAGCTTCGGCTACCCTCTTCTTTGGACTCGGAATCGGTGATTACAAGGCAATCCTCTTCGGCAAATATAGTTATCAGCTTGTCATTTACTACAAATTTCAGCAATTGATGCAATGAAGAAGGCACCGCCCCAGACTTGTGAATCCATGGCCTGCCAAGCAAAACGTTGTAAACACTAGGAAAGTGCATGACTTGGCAGGTTATTTGAAACTGGGCGGGCCCCATTTCAACTACTAAATCAACTTCTCCTATTGGCTCTCTTTGCGCTCCATCAAAACCTCGGACTATGGTCCCTGAAGGTCTCAGCTTGACGTCTTGCAATCCTAGCTTTTCCAAGGTGCTCCAAGGACAGATATTAAGCGCAGATCCGTTGTCAATCAACACCTTCGGCAACATTTTCCCGTTGCACCTCACGACTATGTACAGGGCCTTGTTATGTCCAATGCCTTCCGCCGGCAATTCCTCGTCAGAGAAAGTGATTTGTTTGGTGAATAATACGTTCCCAACCACATGTGAGAAATTATCAACTGAAATATCCTTAGGGATTTGAGCTTTAGTCAGTACTTCGATCAGCGCGTCCCTATGCATGTCTGATGAAAAGAGCAGGTCCAACATGGATATCTGAGCAGGTGACTTGCTTAGCTTCTCGATTACATTGTATTCGCTTCTCTGGAGCCTTTTAAGAAAATCCAAGGCTTCTTTCTCGGTGATTGTTGGTTTAGCAGGCGGCTCAGAGTTATTTGCTGGAATCGGAATGGCAGTTTCAAACGGACTGGCAGTCTTCCCCGATCTGGTAACCACTGACACTTCCTTCTTTGCAATTGACTTCTCCCCAATCTGTATGACAGGTTCATCGTAATTCCATGGCACTTGCTGCAGACTTAAAACAGGTTCTTGCTTCGGGAATTCGATGAATACTGGCTCTAAAGCCTCACTCTCAGTTGGCGTGAGATCCAAGATAAAAGGCTTTTTATCTTCTTCGGATGGCAACTCTATGACAAATGGCTGGTCTGTGATCCCAAACACCTCAGCTTCCCTAGCCATCTCTTTGACTTGTTCCACGTACTCCGTGTCATCCAGAATGACCCCAATGGTATTAACGTGTTCCGGCAAGGGGTTCCTATTTACATTCGGCCCTTGTGCCTCCCTCTTTCTAATTACAATTTCTCCAGATTCAATCATATCTTGAACTTTATGCTTAAGAGCCTTGCAGTCCAAAGTGGAATGTCCGGGTGCCCCCGAGTGATAAGCACAGACAGCTTGCGGGTTATACCAAGCGGGCATACCATATGGATAGGTAGGAGGGGGTACCATACCAATTTTCCCGGCGGCCTTTAACTGGTCATACAGTTGGTCTAAAGGCCTGCCTAAATTGGTAAATGTACGGCTAGGGGGTCGGTTGTAAGGTTCAGGAGGTTGAGTATGGTTGTAAACAGGTCTATTTGGGGGAGGAAATCTTGGGTTATATGGAGGGCGAGGTCGATTTTGGGGTGGACTTGGTTGAGTGATTTGAAAAGGGGCTACAGGTGAGTTAAGATAGCTCGGGCGAGGTCGATGGTGGTGGATATTGGTAGTATATACATGGTGCGGGTCTGAGTAGTAAGGGTAATGTGGTTGGTAGGTTGGATTGTGTTGGTATCGGGGTCGGGGTGAAGGGTTTTGGTTCCAGATAAAGGCTGCATCCCCCTCCTTCTTTTTGAACTGTGGTTTTTTCACATTGCTTCCTTGCCCTTGTAAAGCATCCAACTGGGATTTGAGAGCAGAGACATTAACAATCTTCCCAGCTCTTACGAAGTCATCAAACTCCTCAAGTTTATTTACAATTGCAGCAAACGAACATCCGGTCATACGGAAAATCTCTTCAAAGTACGGCGGATCATGTGCTTTTATGAAAGTACGTATGATTTCGTCCTCGGTCATTGGTGGCTCGACTTTTGCAGCTACTTTTCTCCACCTCTTGGCATAAGTCTTGTGATCCTCGGAGGGTTTTCTTTTCGTCCCTTCCAACGTAGTTCGTGTCGGAGCCAACTCGCAGTTATACTCATACTGCCTGATGAAAGCATTGGACAGATCAACCCAGGTCTTCACCTCCTCCGGCTTTAAATTCGAATACCAATCAAGGGCGTCGCCTTCTAGACTTTCCGGGAATAACCTTAACGGCAAGTTCTCGTCATCCACTGGTCTACCCAACTTGTTGGAAAACAAACGCAAGTGTGTCTTCGGGTTGCCCGTACCATCATATTTGTTGAACTTCGGGGTCTTGAATCCCACTGGCAGCTGTACATTTGGAAACAGGCACAAATCATCGTAGTCTAGCACCCCTTGCTTGCTTAAACCTTGGCTTTTCCGGATGAACTCATCGAAACGGTCAAACCGCTTAAGTAACTTCAGATCAATTGGGGCAGATGACTCCCCCACTTCCGGCTTGGTTTGAACAATGTTCTCCGGCACAAAAGGCTCTGCAGTAGTCTGATAAAAAGCGTGTGGATCTGGAGGCATGCTTGGACCACCTTGACCACCCTGAGGATGAAATCCTTGCCCATAGAGAGGATAGAACGGAGGATTTTGAGTATAAGCATATTGCGGGTTGACAATTCCCTCAAACGTGGTTTGAATTGGAGGAATAACAAATGGTAACGTGGTTTGAATTGGCGGAATAACAAATGGTTCGGATTGTGGTTGTGTGGCGGGCACAGGTTCAGGTTGCACTCCGCTACTAACGAGCTCGTCGATCAACTTCTTTTGAGCGGCCATTTCAGATGCCATTTCCCCAAATTTTGTAAGCAATTCAGTCAACTGAACCCCGGGACTTGTGACTTCTGGCTGGATAGTTGCAGCGGTCTTGTCAGACGATTCTGGTTGAGTACTCATGTCTACACGATTCCTTTGGGCTTTACTTCGGGATCGCGTGATAATGGGGCTTCGACGAGAAGCTATGTTTAAATATTACCTGAAAACATGAAATGGCTCGCTTTTAGATTTACCCCTGGCTTAGCTTTTTTAACAAAAATAAAACAAAGAGAAAGAAAAAGACAAGAGTTAGTAGATATTCTAAAAATTTGGATGCATGTCCTATCGGGGAGCCCTTTTGTGCCAAGGGTAGGCCTAGCATGATGCAACACCTTCGAAATGGGACCCGTACCACAAACCTGTTTTTGACAATAATACCAAATGAGTTCAAAAGGAAAATCGCTTTCATTGATAAACTTGCCAATATTTACATCATGTCACGAAGACGACTCCGTACAAGATTGCCAAAACTTCTAAGCCTATCTAATACAGAGTCCTTTGTTTCTCTAGCATATGGAATTCTAACGCGTTCAGCTTGATCATATAATTCTCCGCACTTCCTTTTTAGCTCCTGACGCTTTTCTCGTTCATTTTCGTACAATTGCTTGTTTTGCTCCGCCATCCCTTTGTATGCTTCGGCAGACTTACTTAACTGCAGAATTTCCCTATCCTTTGCTTCGACAATGGCTTTCAACCTTTTCACCTCCTCAGATGGCTCATCTTGAATTTCTTGCGCAGCGGATCCTCTTACACAGTCTTCGTATTGCGGAGTGGTCAATCCCCTCTGCTTGAGCTCCGGGATGTATCTAAAGCTCTCGTCATCAGATAGCATCACCCAGGCCTCAATAACCCGATCTTTCATAAGGAGTTGGCTTGGGCACGTTTCTCCATTGAAAATGATGGTAAACTCACTCACATCAAATGCATGCGGCACTTCTTGGGTACGTCCTAACTGTCTAAGAAACCTCTTTGGTACGTATGCGGTGACTCCTTGGGTGCCCAGTAAGAGAACAAACTCGGATGCTTGGGTGCGAAGAACGGGTTTCATACAATTGGTCCAATCCAATACCCATCTAATACTTTGATCAGTCATATTCTTCAAGAAATCCACAAACTCGGATGCATCACATGGCAGATCCTCTCTCTTGACCCTCTTATAATGTGTGGCTATCCAGTCGTACGCAGTCATGGGTAGACTCTCGGGGATAGACGGTCGTCTCATGAAGTGCTCCATACCCCATACATGTAAAATCCAGTTTGAACCACAAAAGAACTTTCTCCCTCTCTGACAAGTAGTGCAGGCTATGAAGATATCTGCCAAAACGGTCGGTACAATAGAATACTGTTTGTCTTTCACTCCTAGGAACAGGTCGTACAAGGTTTTAGTGAGCTTAAAGGCTATCTTTTTGTCTTTTCTAGGGAAAAAATAAGTTCCAGCCATAACCAAACTGTACACCCATACTCTCTTTCGTTCCCAAATTTCCTTGGAGGTGAACGAGAAATCTCCTAGGTGCATCTCAAACCCATCCCTTAACGCGAATCGGTCAAATAAGAACTTTGCCTCTATATTTTGATCCGACCCTCGTATTGCTGACTCTTTTAACCCGGTGAAGCGACAGAATTCGGCCTTGTCAGACACTAATGGAAATATCACGGCAGTTCCTTGAATCGGCAAATTGAGAAATCCAGCGATCTCCTCAATTGTTATGGTCATTTCCCTCTTTCCTAGTCTAAAAACAGAACAAGCGGGGTCCCATAGATGCACCAAAGCTTCCACCAAGTAACCGTCGGACTTAATGTTCCCGAAATCCCCGATGTGCCCTAATCGAATGGCTACTTGGTTAATCTCACTGGGTGAAAGCAACGTGGGCCATCTTTGTACCTCCGGCGGTACTACTAACATCTGTTGGACTCGGCGAGGACTTTCCATCTAGAAACAAAACCCGGTGTCAAATACCTTACCTACGGGTCCCATTTCTCTGGTTAATCATGAATTTAAACGTGCAATTCCCAAGATAGGGTTAGATACCCACGGGAACACAGGGTTGGCTTATCCCTAATGTAGGATTCCCTAAATGGCATTCTCTTTCTATGGTTTATGCGTGATGCCAGTTTATTAAAGCGGTAAAATATGCAATTGAAAAGAAAGATGACCTAAAGGACCCCCTTTTGTATGCCGGGGTGAGCCTAAAATGAAATGTGTTCATATTACGCATGCGAAACATTAAATTTAAACGTGTCACATCAAACGGGGTAGATTTCTAGAGAGTGCCATGCCAGGACTCTTATTTCCTAGGGCTAATGAATGCAATGGAGACAAAAACCAAGAAAAGTTAGTTCAGCCAGATAAATACACATAACACATTGTAGCAACGAAATCAATACAAAGAAATAAAGCAATAAAAGGGAAAGAGGGGTTGGATCCCTCCCCTCGTGAATCGTGTCCCTAACAGGGTAAGGCAGACTCTACCTTAGGTAAACTATCATGGATGCATGAGGTATTGGCTCACTAATGCAGCTAGACTCAATAGGTTTTAGGTCCCCGAGCCTTCAGACTTGGAAACCAAGGGTCATCAATCCCAAGGTTCCTTGTCGGTGGCTCGAACGATTCCCCAGACATTGCTACGCACACGTCGTGTCACGGCTACATGTCTGAGTGAATCTATACAAAATCCTCAACCTTCGACTAGAAGCTAAAGGCTATCAACCCAAAGCCTAAAGTGGAAGATTGAGTGACCCCTCGGATCGTGCTACGCACACGTCGTGTCACGATCACACGTCCAAGTGGGTCGCCTAAAATCCTAATAGGGTGGAGTGGCGTGACAAGCCACTAAAAGAAAAATAAAGGAGGGATAAATAAATAAAGCGTATGCACGTATGCTAGTGCTCGTTTGGAGGGGAGGGATCAAGAACCAACGCGAGGCTCTAGGGTATATCCCCCCACCCAAATGCAATGCGAAGCGCGAGATAAAGCAAGTAAACATACATCCAATCAACCAATCATACATTCACGAGCGAGGGAGTAGTTGGATACGCGTGAAATGCAAAAATCCTAATAAAAGAAAAAATGCAATCCTAAACACCCAAATGTGATATATGAAAAGATTAAAAGAAGAAAAAGGTTGATTAAATCAAATTTGCTCGGACTCTCGAATGTCCCCAGTGGAGTCGCCAACTGTCGCGCCCCATTTTTTGATAAAATGAATAAATGATTTAAAATGTATTTTTCGATTCAATTTGTGATTGGAAAATGAATTGTGATTTAAAAGAAAAATGGGTCTAAATGGGGGTTTGAGAATGCGACGATTTGACCCAAAATTATAGTTTAAAAAGGGTTTTTAAAACTAAATACGGAGTCGCCACTTGGTAATGAGTTAAGGTGTACCAAGTCACCTAAAAAATGTATTTTTTTTAAAAAAAATAGGAAAAAGTAGTGAGAAACCCTTTTTAAACGACTCCTAGTCTACGTAAACCAAAGAAAAAGGTTCGGGAGTCACATTTGACAAAGGGGAAGGCAAGGATAAAATCCAAGGCACCCCTTTGACCTAGCCAAGGCTAGTTGCATGATTTAATCAAAGATTTTCTTGTTTTAATCAAAGAATTTATTACATTTGGATGCACTACGTGAATGCAAATCCTACACCTAGGGGTATTGGGGGAAATTTCCCTTCAAAGGTTGAGTGGTGCCAATCACATTAATTGTGAAGCCCAATAACGATCCTTTGAAGAAGTCACGAATAATGCGAGTGGGATGCAAATGAATGGAATGCATGTATGCAATGTGAGGACATGAGTTTGAAAAAGTAATAAAAGACAATAAATATGTAAATGAAAATGTGCACGTGAGTGGGCAAGGTACGGTATGTGACATGATAATATGAAGTGCATGTGTGCAAGTGATGATAAAAGTGTTCGTGTGCAAGTGAAGAAACATAAAGGTGTACGTGTGCAAAATGGGAGGAAAAATGAAAGTGTGATGGGGGTATAAAATGATTGAGTGGATTTAAAAATGCATGAGCCTAGGGAATTCATGCATATTGGGTACGGGAAGACCTAAATCGTGACTCAATTTGCCCTTTTATAGAGGGAATACAAGCGTGCTAAGGCTTAGAAAAAGCCACACTCGTCTATATCCCATATTTAAGGGGACTCTCAAGCAAATGAACCCCTATAAACTAGCAT
The DNA here is from genome assembly GCF_003713205.1 of Coffea eugenioides. NCBI lineage: Eukaryota > Viridiplantae > Streptophyta > Magnoliopsida > Gentianales > Rubiaceae > Coffea > Coffea eugenioides. The sequence continues at coordinate 25,111,023 of NC_040040.1, read as the reverse complement.
GAAGTGCAAAACCTAAATTGAGAGGGAAGGGATTAGAGGGGCATGCGAAATGATAAAACTAAGAAAAATGCATGACATGTAATGAACATGCAAACATGTACTAACGAGGGGAAATTCCTAAGAGTCTAGCGTTGGACTAGCCCATTCTATGAATTCCGACTAGCGTTGGACTAGTGGAAACGTTCATTCATTCATCACATTCTTTCATGGCCATGGAAAGCGAGTAGACATGCCAAACACTCGTAAACACATAGCACATAACACTTAGCATGCTCGACTAGATGCAAGGCCCTAATAAAGCAAATTAACACGTAACAACTAAGCATGCAAGACACATAAGACAATTAAAGCCCTAACTATTACATTTGCTAGCTAGGCACACGTCTTCGATAGGTCTTCATTGAATGCTCCTCCAAGCCCTATCTATTACAAGCCAAGAGGTGTACACATACCCCATAAAGAATAACTTACTAAAAGCAAGAGTAAATAAAGTAAAGGAGCTAAAGACAGGCAAGGAAAGCAAATTAATCATGCAAATTCACACATAACACATAGGAGCACGTAGAGTCAAATAAAGTAAGAAATAAATGATTAGATATACCTCCCCTTCGATGGTAATCAAATGAAGTGAAAATGGCTTCAAAACAATAGAAAGGTCAAGGTACCACTTTATTTGGGAAAATTAAAGAAAACATACAAACACGGGCTCACATGGTCATAAAGCTCTTAAATTCATGCATGAAGTGCAATTTAAACAAAGCATGGTAATTATTTGAAGCAAACAAGCAATAAAACTTGCAAAATTAAAGCTGCCAAGGACCAAATTGATGAAATTATTCAATTGGTTGGGTCATAGTGAAACAAGGAGAAACTTGAGGGATTAAATTGATTAAGTATTCCAATTACTTCATAGTGAGTCAAAAGGGGACTTGGGGGGCCGAAGTGCAATTTTTCTTTTGGTTTTTCATGCAGCTCATGCAACTCACGTAAGAAAATCTATTTCTGCAACATTTTCTCTTATGCTTGCTCAAAACGAAACCCAACTCAAACTCACATCTTATTTCCAAAAATCAGATTTCAAGTTCACATACATAGCTTTAACTAAGCTGCAAACTATGTCATTACCATCACCTCAACAGGTAGAAAACTTAGAAGGAAAAAACATGCAAGTTCTATGCAATAGCCATGAAACAAGTTTCTGCAATTACTTCACATACACTAGCAACCGAAGACTGCTGCACTTTCTTCTCAAGCTCAAGCTTCTTAATCACAACCGTGATCAAATTTTCCAAACCAACCAATTTCATTCAGACCCAACAAACAGAAAACTTAGCAACTTTATTCAGACAAACAGAAAAATTAGCAACTTCATTCAAACAGAAAAATTAGCAAAACATCAAAGGTTTGAAACTTCAGCAAACAAATCTTTTGAGCTTAGGCAGTTCGCATGGAAGCTGCACTCAAGCATTTCGAATCACAAACCCATGCTCAAAATCCTGTTAAGCTTCTCATGCATACAAACTACAACTTTCGGTCAAGGCTGGAATTACTATCTAACAAAAATAGCAAAGTTTGGAACCGCAATGGAAGAAAATAGCAAGACACAACCGTAAATTTCTGGTGCAGCAAAATGAATATGCATTTTCCAGCAGGTACTTGGGCATGATTCAAATGTCTTTTTGACCCAAAGACATGAACTCAACACTAAACTTTCCACTTCTTCCTTTCCACACAGAATTAAGCATGCAAGCGCAGAGAACAGCCACGGAAAGAAACAGTAAGAAGAAAAATGCAGCAATTTTTATTTGCGTGCAAACACTCCAACAAGCTCTACCAATATGTCATTTACAGACCAAATGCAAGGAATTTGCCCCCCATTACCATCGAATGTCCCCAAACATGAACTTTCTTATAGACGCAAACAAAGCCAATGAACAAAACAGGAGCAATGAAGCGCAGCTTTTCTTATTTCAGACAAGACTTCCGGATATCATCTTAACAGTAATCGCATGCATGACCCTCTTAAAATATTCTAGAGTGAAATCAACAAGTGTGGAATATTTTACAGCTTGTCAAACTTTAAATGCAACAATTTGGAATCCCAAAATTCCCAAAGAAAACTGGAAAAATTCTTTCTCCCTTCCTCGGATAAATTGAAACATTTCCAGCAGCTATGTGTCAACAATTTTGGCCAAATTTGCCCACAGTTCAAATGGTTTACTACTGAATGTCATACAAGACTTAAAACAACATTTTTCATGCATTTCCAAGCATTATTTTCCAGAGAAAAATTCCCAAAAACAACTGCAAATTCCAGTTTCACTCCCTCGGCAAATCACATAAATTTTCCAGCACTTGGTTGGTCTTAAATCCGAATTTACCTCGGTTGAATCATTGTGTTAAGTACCCAAAACTAACATGCAAGGCTACTTAATGAAATTACTATCATTTCTAGTTCAGATCAAGTTCGGACAGCAACTATAAACATCCACAAATCCAGAAATTCATTCGGCTATTCTCGGATGATCTTGCATGCAGCAGATTTTCTTGTTCATTTTTATTTCTTGCTTAACCGAGCTAATGAGCTGCATGCAAAGCTTAATCATCTTGTCTTAAGTTAGTTAATCACATTTATAAGCTCAGATTGCCTCAGGGAAACAAAATTAAAGCTGCATTTCCATTTCAGTTTCTCGGCAAACCCATTCCTTCCGAATCAGATTTTTCTAATGCTTTGTTTTCATCATCCGGAAGCATAAACTTCACATGCAAGCTCTTAAACAGCTTCATCTACCCATAAACAACTCATCTAAGTCCAGAAATTACCTCAGCTTGAAGCTTAATACACACGACTAGCAGCTGCAACAAACCTCCACTCTCGGCTGTCCAGAAATTGCAGACCGCTAGCTCTCTCTCTCTCCCTTGCTCTGGCTTGCGGCTGGATTAAGGAAATTTGGTTCTCAGCCTTCACCAACTCACGGATGGAAGGAGGAATGAACCGCAGGTCTCTCTCTTCCCTCTCTAGTTTACGGACAGAAAGAAAGGAAACCAAAGGCTCGGCTCTCTCTCTCGGTCGTTAACTCCAAGGAAACCGCTCCCTCACAGCTCACGGCAGCAAAATGAAAAATGGAAGTCTGATATTGTGGTGAATTGGAAATGGTATCTAGTGGAATGTGTGGTTGGTGGAATGTATATGTTTTTGTATTGTGAGTGGAGTTGGGGGCTGAAATGAAGATGAATCGCGGATGGAGGAGGTTGAGTGTTTTAGAGGGGAAAGGAAATGTGATCCGGCAGAAATGGAATTGTGATTTTTTGATTTTTTGATTTTTTTTTGAAATTAATTAAATAAAACTGATAATAACAACAAAAACAACAAAAAAAAATAATTTAATTAACATTGGATAGAAACTAAATAAACTAAAATCAACAAAGCACAATTTTCCATTTTTCATCAATTTCCTCTTTTTTCTTCTTTTTTTTTTCACAAATTTTACGTTAAAACTTAAAACTAAAACTAAAACTAAAACGTGAACAAAATTAATATGACAAATAATTAGCAAATAAAAGACAAATAAAAAAAGTAACAACTAAAATGCAGACAATCTAAAACAAAAATCATGAATTAGATGCAACATACAAATTATTTAAAAATTTGGTGTCTACACTCTCTTTCCCCTATAAATGTTTGTTAATTCTCGTTATAGTTTCTCAACTATTTAATAAAAATTTGTTAGGTAATAAAACATCTAAGTCAACTACTATTATTATTAATGTTTAGATATGATTGAGTCTTGATGAGGATCTGAATTTGGATTGTAAAAAGTCAAACCCTGACCAAACCTATAATTCTCATATAGAGTTTGAGGATGAATATGGTTTCGGTTTAAATTTAAGACCCAAAAAAAGGGATTGGTTGAATTGGGTTTGTGTAAGATAGATTTATTGACATGCCTAACATATCTAAACTATACTTAAACAAATTTTTCCTTGAGGGTTGGACAAAAGAGGTTTGGGACAGGCGAAGTTGTGGTTTCATCCAATTTTGTACTATTATCATATTTACTATATTATTAGGTGTATGGTCATATTATATTTATTTGTAAAATAGTAGGTATGTAATATATATGACTAAAATATTTTACGTATATTCTATACAACAAGTTTGATGCAAGATGGAATGAAAAATTTTAGTTTGAGGGAGCGAAATATATATGCATATAAACTTTTGAATCAACCTAACATATTTTTTGAAAATTTTTGGTTGAGGTAAGCAAATAGCTTAAAATGCACAGGAGTTTTTCAAAATTTTCAAAATTTTAAGGGAAAAAAAATGAATATCAAGAACTTAAGAAAGGAAAAAGGGGGAGAAGATGGTCCTTCATGCCCTTCCATAGTTCCGTCCTTGGATTGATGTAAATTTAATATTGTAGTGACAACAAGTAGGCAAGACCAGACATAATATAACGGTACCTTCTCCAGATTCAAACAAGTGTACTTGTATATATGTGTACATGACGAATGCAAGAGGGGTAGGGAGGCATAGTTGTTATGATAGCGATTCGGATAATAGGATCGTACGATTTTACGATCCGGATCAAGGCTAACGATCCAAATCGTAAGTAGGATCGAAAATTAGTCTTAAATTAACAAGATCAATAGGATCATGATTCTGATCGTAGAATTGTACATAGGATCGTACGATTCTGCGATCCTGATACGATCCTACTATTTTTAATAAATTAAGTAACAATTTTAGTATTTTGAACATATCTTTGTGTAGAAAAGTCAAAATTGAGTGCCGTTTATTGCATTGTAAACTATATTCAAAGTGCTTTAAATCCATATAAATAACTAACCCCAATTCTAAACCTAGAAAATTTATTTTTATTTTAGTACTTTGACTCATATAATTCACTAAAGTGAATAGATGATCTCTGTCATAGGTTATCACGTGGAGCTAGTGTTTTATGGTTTTATGATAATAAATTAATATGGTTTAGAGTCTTTAGAAATGAATTAATACTTTTGCTAATTCTAAGTGGATAAGTGGTGGGTTATAAATTTGACCCCAAAGTACACATTTTTTAGCACAAAATTCTATTCTCAAAATTTTCTTTAATTATTTGTTTATTGCATACCAATTTTTCTATCAATTAAAATATATTTGAAACATTTTATTATATATGTAATATTTAATTATCCTATTATATAAAAATGATGTAATAATCAATCACTAAATCATAGTTAACTAAATGTATCGTGTTTAACTATTTTATTAATAAGATGATTTATACACATATAAAGTCAAATTTTCCATGTATATTGTTCCATAATTCAATTTGGATTTACAACAAGAAAGAATAAGTTGTTTAGTTTAATCAAAATACATTTTGAATATATTATAAGTAGTCCCAAATTTCTCTATATTTTTCAAATTGTCAGAAATACTTTATATAGCACAATTTTAACCTTATAATTATATTGATTGCACATGAATTACATTATTTGTCACTATATTTATGAATTGCAAACTTAAAAATTATAAATATGACAATTTATTACATTTTTTGTAGGATCTACCGATTCTACGATCCGATCTTGCCAACCCATAAATGATTCTAGATAGGATCCCGATTTTGAAAACCTTGGGCGCAAGTGCCCTCTTAAGATTTTAGAAATTCTTTTATATCCCTTAAAAAATTTATTGATATTTCACATATATCCTTGTAAAAATTAGATTTTTCCCTCCCAAGATTTTAAAGTCCTTTTATACTCCCTTAACATACTAAAAGTTTTCACTTGTATCAATGTAAGTACCCAAATTTTTTTGTACAAAAGTATAAGAGTGCCCCTTAAGCAAATATATTTATAAATTTTGCCACCCAAATTCCAAGCTTTGGCTCCTCCCGTGTATGTGTGTACATATTAGACATAAATATATTGAACAATGAACATAACAAGTTAGATCTTGTTTTTCACATGTTAAAGCGAAGTTCACCTTTTGCATCTTCAATATTCTTTCGTGAAATGAGATCGAGTCATCGATGGGCTAACGAATTTCCAGAAGCACTCTTTATTATACCATAATTGTTTTGAATTTTGCTTTTTCAGGCTTTGATTCTTGACTTGTCCGCATAATATTACTCGTCCAAGTGTGTAACTTTATTTCCTTTAGAACAGTAAAAGTGACGGGGAAAGAATAAAAGTGATGGTTATCATTCTAAGGGGTATGGTATAGTGTAATAACTACTCATCAAAAATGGGATTTCCATTTCCAGCTGCATTAGCAAGGTATCAAATCCATTCCCTATAAATTTGCCTTGATGTTGATTGTAGTTTCTCAACTTTCCCACTCATGAATTCTTTGTTCCTCATTTTACCTATTCACGACTTCACTTATATCTCTTAGCAATTCTCTGTTGAGATCATCATCCTGGTTTTCAATCAATCCAACAAAAAGAGGTATGTACTTATATTTTTTAATCTCTCTTTCGGTTCAACACCTAAGTATGTTTTTTTTTGTGGTTGTATAACCACAAATCATAATCATAATTCTGCATAATTTGTCATAATGTCCATGCATTGTTTAAGTAGAAGTACGAGAACAAGAAAACACGGCTATGGCCTTCTTCTACCACCAGGATTAAATGGTAAGTTTTCCAACTAAGTATTAATTTTAGCTGTAAAGGTAATAAGTTTTGTTATGATGGTGGTAAGACATAACATTATAACCAAAAAAGTACTATGTTTATAACTAATGATAGTTTACTTAACTACACCCACCGCTTATATAACAAAATTAAACAAATATTGTTCTACTCCAAACCAATGATGCCGATTATAATAAAAAATAAAAATACCCACATTGATCCATAAAACAATAATAACCAACAAGTACATGAGTTGTTATAACACATATCTAATTGATGAGCTATGAGAAGATCCAGATAAGAATATGAGTAAAGTAATAATAATAATAATAATAATAACTCACAAGCATATGTATACCGACCTATAATATAATAATAACCAACAAGTACATGCATTGTTATGAATCTAATTGATCAACTAGCCATGACAAGCTCCTTGGATAAGAATATGAATAGGGGGAAACATATATATAATTCATATGTTAGTATTCACACGAGGTCAACTTTCAAGTGCTTGCTTTGGGACTTTTTAATAATTTGAAAGAGTTATTTTATTCTTTTATGGAACAATGAACTACTTGGTACATAGACATTTTAGTAAATTCATTTTTTGACCCTATGTGTAGGAAAAAAAACAAAGTGCTGATAGCTATTAACAATACATGTTAAGCCCTTGAGATGATTTCTTTTAAATTTGGTAAATAATTAAGAAGGCCACTAAATTTCTAAATTCCTATAAACGAATTTTATCCTCAAATATAGTGGTCCCTTTTTATAGTGAATTCTTGACTTCAGTCCCTTGTATCTTCTTCTTCCTTCGACTCTCCTTCAATGTCATTGGTCTGCTTTTTCATCATTCTCTGCATTATTGATTGTAACTTCTATATTAAGTGTCCAAAAAATCTATGCTTTACCATTGTTTTGAACTGGGGTTGAACTGGTCAGTTTAATCAGCCGGACTGTGAATCAGCCATGATTTTGATCTGGTTCATACTTTGAATTGATTGGATTTAAGAACTGGTAAGAACTGTGCGAACCATTCATATTAGAATGAACCATTGAACCAGGTTTTTTTTGTTTCTGGCTATGAAATTGAAAAAATAAAAATAAAAAAGAATAAGTTCTCCTTAACCATAAAGACTAATCATTGTCATACCCACTCACTTTCTTCTCGGTTTTGTCTTTTATCAAGTTTTTATCTCTATTTTCTAGTTTCCCAACTTCCACCAGGCTTCAAATTTTATTTTTAAAACAAAATTGCAATCTTTAATTCTAAAAGATATGGTTAAAGTTTAAACTCACAATGTTGGATACCCAAAGAATGTTTAAGTTCAAATTCTTTGAAAAATATTAAAATTTTTATCAGATACAATCTTAAATTAGTCTATTGGATATCTTATTCTGTGCACATATATTTATATAATTTATTTTTAAAAAAATCAGTGAATCGGGGTTAAACCATGACCCGAATACATAGCCGGTTCAATTAAAGGATGGAGTTTCAAAACTTTGGTCTTTACATTCCATTCGATTCGTGATGTCTACTTTGTTATTATTCAATTGGTATGCTTCTTGTGCTTGGTTTGTCACTGCATGAACAATATCTTCAAGTAAGATTATTGTGTTTTTTCATTAAAAAAGTGTTTTTTTATCTACTGTGCTGATTCTGCGCTTCATATTTTGCCTTTTGTTTTTCACGTTTAATTTTTGCATGCAATCGACTACGACATATTTTTGTATGTTGATAATATATTGGAAGGAATTATTAGGTATATGAGGAGCTGATTTTGGCTTTGCGTAGTTTAGGATTTAAGTTTTGTTTGTGAACAAAAACTTGGACAATTGAGGGTGAATAAAGAAAGGAAATTTGGAGAAATTGCACTTGCAATTTCTGGAGTTTACATGGGGTTGAAGCTTTTAAAAAGACAAAAGGACTTACTACAAAAATCACTATTATCTCATAATTATTTAAAAAAAAAACTATAATGTACCAAATACCTATGCCTATATATAACAATACTTTACGTAAGTACAAGGATCATATGCCTCCAAAATCTTCTAAATTTGGTGATAGTCACCGCGAGAATTGTGCATTCAAATTTTCCTATCTAACTCATTCGAAAATAATGTGTTCCAAGAAGTTGAAGCAATTGTGTTCCAGAAAGTTGGATGCACCAAATCTTAAGAAAGTTGACATAGTAGAGAATGAAGCCATCCTTGTGGATTTAAAGGTACACATATCCTAATTCTTTTAATTTTGTGTCTCTCTTCACAATATTTTAGTTTCCCAAGAGTTGAGATATTAATTATATTTGAGTATGTATTTCACAGGAATCAGAGATAATCTCTTTGAGGCATTCAATTCTATGATTGGTACAAAAAGAAGAGGCAAATAGAGTTGTCTGGATGTTAAGGTACACAAACGTCATAGGCTTGCAAACTCTATTGTTCTGTTTCTTTTAGCTTAATCTCGTATATCTTTACTTTTATTTTTCTTTTGGGAAGATGGATGGTGATTTTAATTTTCAATATGTATTATGTATACTTTTTTATTGATATTGACGAATTAGTGCTATACTTGCATGACAATTGAATCTGGTTTGACTTGTTCAAATGATTAGGACCCTGAATAGGTTTTTATCTAATACACATACCTTTTTAAAAAAAAATTTTGTTTAGTGTAAGTGGGAGCATTCGAAGTTGAGATCTCTCACTTACACTTTCTTCATCTGATCTAATAGACACACTTAACTATACTCACTTTCAATCAACTTTAGTGTGATTAACATTTGTGCTATCTTCAAATTTTCTATATATAAAGCATAAGGAGGGGATTTCGTATTAAAATTTCATATCATCTTTTACATTTTCAATTTTACCCTTACAAAAGTAAAGATTTACTAAAGATAACTACTTTAAGTTTAGTAAGTTTTAATAACTTCCACTTCCAGTAACTTCTATTTTTTTTGGTTTGTTTCCCTATGAAAAATCATAACTTCTTTTTTTTATTTGTCAACAAAAAATTCAAATAACTTCTATTGGTTTTAACAAAAACGACTAATTTTTTTCGTAATTTGTACACCCATAGGATGTGCTTTTCTCACTAATACAAATAAAAGCAAAGTTTCGTGAGTAGTCTTTAGATTTGTGATATACATTGATGAAGAACTTATTCATTGTTTTACGAAACGCCGCTTCAATTGATTGGTGGTTTTTACAATGTACACGTTTTAATTTGATTAAATTTTGATTAAAAGAAGTCATTGTTCATTTTTTTTTTCCCTTCAAACAAAGAAGTCAATTAGACTTCCATGTCTAATCTCCCTTTGGGATTTCTAAATTCTACAGTTGTAATGGTTCTACTAGTAGTAGTTTTCCGATTTGACGTTTTCGGTCATTGCCTTATGTCAAGTCAAGGATTTTCTTATCTTCAGATTCCAAAATTTCTGAATTGTTTCATGTTCAGCATAATTTTTATTAACATCAAAATTATCATGAATTAATAATGATTACTCATCGGACTTGAAATGATTGCAAGTTATTTCAAATTTAAACATGTAGAGAAAATATACAAAGGTTTTGAGACTTTTCGTCTATTTGAGTTTAATAATCCTGCTAAAGCAATGTATAGACATACTTTATAGAGACTAGCATACTTGGTTAAAGCGGAATGTTTTGTCCCCAAGATTGTATATTGACGATATTTCATCAATTGTTGGACATATGAAAACTTAAAAACTTATATTTTTTGTCAAACAAGTGAAAATGTAATATATTTCTGCACCAAACTGTACCTCTTGTATTTTCCAAAATAGTTCTAAAAAAAAAAATCTAAACCAATATATGCGAATATATTTGTTGGTGAGAACAGTTTATAAGTTATGTAAACAATTCATTAAATTCACTTCAATGCCTACCATTTTTTTCCTTCTTTGTACCTCTACTGTTACGAAATTATTATTACCTTATTTATGTATCCATGAATCTTTTTCATATTTTTCACGCAATTTATTGGATTCCTTTCTCTGTATCTTTCAAACAACACAACAATACAAATTTGAACAGAATTTTGCAATAATGGCCATCCAAGATATTGCACTTTCAATTGTGGGAAAAATTGCAGAGAAGTGTGTCGATCCAATTTTGCGTCAATTTCAGTACTTAATTTTCTACAAAAGCAACGTTCAAACTCTGAGTGATGACATCAAAAAACTTGAGCTAAAGGAAACTGAGGTGCAACAAAAGGTAGATCGAGCAAAAGACAATGCTGAAGAAATTATACCAACTGTTGTTGATTGGCTGAAACGAGTTGAGGATGTAAAGAAAGATGCACGTACTATTTCTGAGGGTATGGAGACTGCTAAGGTGAATTGCTTGAATATTGTCAGGCTTCCGAATTTGAAGTCATGCTATTTGCTAGGCCGACGTGCGGTGAAAAGAACGAGTGTTGTTGAAAAACTCTTAGGAGAGGGGCAATTTGATAAAGTTGGAAGCATTGCTCCATTAGGCAAAATGCGTTTTAGTGAATCAACCCCATCCTTAGAGGAAGGCCTAGTTTCTAGGATGTCAACAAAGAAGGAACTGATGGAAGCTTTAAAGCAGGAGAAAACTAGCCTAATGGCGATTTGTGGTATGGGCGGCATAGGCAAGACTACTCTAGTCAAACAAATTGCTGACCAGGTTAAGTTCGAGAAATTGTTTGATGAAGTCGCCATGGCAATCGTGTCTCAAAGTCCAGACATGAGAAATGTCCAAGATCAACTTGCTGAGCAGTTAGGGCTGAAGATAATAGAGCAAACTGATCGTGCCAGAGCTGAAAGATTGTGTACGAGACTAACTGGCCGTGACAAGAGAATTCTTGTTATATTGGATGACATTTGGAAAGTAGTTGATTTTGAGAGTCTAGGAATTCCCGTCAAAGGTGAATGCAAGAGCTTAAAAGTTATACTGACATCTCGATCCTCAGATGCTTGTCGGGACATGGGAGCTGAAATTTTTGAGATGCATGCCTTGCGTAAAGAAGAAGCATGGCATCTTTTTAAAGAGGTTGCAGAAATTTCTGATGATTCTGCTTTGAGTGGTGTTGCAAAGCAAGTTGCAGAGGAATGCAAAGGTCTACCTCTTGCAATTGTTGTTGTTGCCCGGGCATTAAAGGGCAATCATACTCTAGAATCCTGGGATCGTGCCCTTCGGCAATTAAAAGAGTACACAATTAAAGAACTAGAAGGAGATGAAGATTTAGTGTTTTCAAGAATTAAGTTTAGCTATGACTATTTAAAAAGCGCTGAAGCTAAGTCACTACTTTTGCTTTGCAGTTTGTTTCCAGAGGATTATAGTATTCCAATCGAATGTTTGGTTAGGTATGGTAAAGGGCTAGAATTGTTCCCAAATAGACGGAGGTTAGTAGATGTAAGAGACAAGGTAGACACGCTTATTGGTCACCTAAAAAGCTCCTATTTGTTGCTAAATGATGCTAAAAAAAAAGACTCTGCAAAACTGCACGATGTCGTGCGAGATGTGTGCTTGTCAATTGCATCAAAAGACGAGCATGAGTTCTTAGTGAGCAATTCTAGAGTGGGAGAAAAGAATTCTTACACAGCAATTTCACTAATATCGCAAGATTCCAATCATGATCTACTTCCATTTTGCAAGGAATATCCAAGGCTTAGGCTGTTGCGCTTGGTATTCCAACCAGGAGAACTCAATCTATCAGAAGACTCTTTTGTAGGAATGGAAGCTCTCAGGGTCATGGAACTAAACCACTCGCAAATTGAATTTCCACTATCATGGCCTGGCCAAATGCTAAGGAGCCTTCGGACACTATGCCTGGATGATTGTGTATTGGGCACTGGATTGTCGTCAATGCTTGGACACATGACGCAGCTGGAAACTTTGAGCCTCTTTGAATCCAAAATTCTGGATGATCAGTTTCCAGCTGAAATCGGTCAGTTGAGTAATTTAAAGTTGTTGGATTTGAGGGTCAAAAGTAGCCTCCATCCCTTGCCTAGTGGTATCTTGTCAAGCCTGAAGAAACTAGAAGAATTGTATTTGGGATCTGGTGATCATTTGCGGCTAGGGAGAGATAAAGAAGAGGAAAAAGATGCCTTGAAGAGATCTCATCAATCTCTAATCTTGCATGTCTCCAGATTGCTTTGTATGACCTTAGCCTCCTACTTCTATCTTGGCAAGAATTTGATACTCAGAGGTTGTTAAGATTTGACATTGCAGTATATGATTCTGAGAGCACTGGCATTTCACAGCAAAACCTATCAATTTCGGAAAAGCTTCGAGCTTTATCTGTCAGATCATGGTGATGAAGGGTTGAAACAAAATGTTTGATCCTAAAGTTACTAGCATTGTCAAGATAACTGAGAATCTCACTTTGGATCTTTCTGATCAGTCAGCATGCTTGAGGAATCTTGTGCCTGACGTGGATAAAAATGGACTTGTCAATTTGAAAAAGCTTTGTCTAGACGGTGGACAATATGAATGCCTTATTGATTCTACCGCCAACCTTGTTGCCCGACATGTTTTTGAAAATTTGGTGTACATGGAGTTAGTAGGGTTGGAGTTGAAAGAAATATGTAAGGGATTTCTTCCACCTGGGTGCTTCAGTCAACTTCAAGAGGTGAGATTTTTTAGAATAAGTGCTTTACAGTGCTTGTGGAAGGGACCAGTCAAACCTCCATCGCTTTGCAACCTCATATCTATTAAGGTAGAGGATTGTGCTCAAATTACGACTCTCTTCTCAGAATCAGCACTGAAATGTCTGGTGAAACTCCAAAGGATAGACGTAACTTATTGTAAAAATTTGGAGAGAATTGTTCTGAGGGAGGAAAGTCTGACAGAGGAGGTGCTTGAGCTATCCCAACTCAAAGCGTTACAGTTACGCGTGACAAACTTTATTGGTTTTGGCTCTGAAGATGATAAAGCTGTGGCTTTCTTTGACCAGGTCTGTCTTCTCTCTCTCTCTCTTTTAGTTTGGGTAATTATATGATATACTTAATATAGTTGAATTCAGGTGAACACCGAAAACACACTCAAGCACTTTCTTTCTCAATATGTTAATTATATTTTCAAAATTAATGTTTCATCAGTTAATGTGATGCGAAATTTCTAATGTTGACTGCTGTAAAGGTAAAAGTAATGTTCCAAATTGACCTGTTTGTACGACTCATATTAATTAATGTCAGTCATTTCACATACAAATGTATGTACTGACTATTAAATTGTGGTGGAAGTGAATTTGAAGGCTGTATGTAACTAACTAGTACCACTCCCTATTGTTTGCTACTCGAGCAAATTCTACCTGGAGTTGTACAATTATTCTTGGTAGTTATTAGTGATTATTTAATTGTAATAAAGACAGCTTGTGACGATTTAAGGTTAGATGTGGTAAACTAACTCGGATACTCTTCAGCCAACGAAGCCCCCAAACAAAAAACAAAAAAAGGTTAAAAAACAGTAATTAAAAGAATAAAAGAAATAGGGTTGTTTGGTGTAGTACTAGTAATTAAAAGTCCAGTGATGATGAATAAAAATAGGGTAATAAAAATATTGACAACAATAATTTTGGTGCTCCAGTGACGTGGTGGTGTGTCTATCACGTCATCAAGCGTAACAAATAGATTGCTAGCAGCTGGATGGATCCGAACACTACTGTAACTGCATGTTGCATTTTGCATTATGGGGCTAAGTTTGCCAAAATTTTCAGGTTTCACTCCCCCGCCTGGAACTACTAGAGATTCTCGGATCTGGTGATGGTCCCGAACAACTAATAGGAGGGAAAATGCCTAGCGGGTCCCTCGACAACTTAAAACACGTGCAGCTTTGGGAATGTCGCTCTATCCGATGCATTGCCAAAGGTGATACGGTCACATTATTACAAAACTTGCAAGCACTTTGGACGTGGGATTGTCAAGGGATAGAATCCCTTGTCGACTTTGAGGGTCTAAAAGTTCATAATACTCCATCAGAAAAGGCATTTGAAATTCTTCCCAAACTTGAGTCACTGGACTTGACTGACTGTTCAAGATTAATCCACATTTGGAGGAATTTTCCTGAAGGGGTTCGAGTATTCCAAAACTTGAGAAGTCTATATGTGTACAAGTGCCCTTTAAACTGTTTGTTTCATCCTCCTAGTGTGGCTGACATGCTCATAAGTCTTGAGGTATTGACAGTTCATAAGTGCTCGGAAATGCATGAAGTTATAGGTGAGGAAGATGAAGAGGTCAGCCAAGAAGATAATGCTCAGCATCATGACGTTGGAAAACGTAGAGAAATTTCACTGGGAAGAACTAGCAAGGAGTTCGTGTTTCCTAGATTAACCTCTCTGCAGTTGAAAGCGCTTGAGAATCTTCAAAGTTTTGGTGGTAGTCACCGGGAGGATTATGAGTTTAAATTTCCCCTACTCACGACATTGATCATAGTGAGTTGCCCAAAGTTGAAGAAATTCTGTTCTGGAAATTTGGATGCACCGTTGCTTAAGAAAATCCAAACAGTGCCAAGTGATATAGAGAATTTTGAAGCTCCCGTGGATTTAAAGGTACAAATTTCCTAACTCTATTTTCAACCAACCTTTTTAACTTTGTCTCACTTCACTAGATTTATTTCCCTAAGAGTTCAGAATGTATATTTGAAATAATTATTGCTGAGCATATTATATTTTACAGGATCGAGAGATTTGTCCTTTTCAAGAGAAGTTTTCTTGGTTATTTTGAAAATGACATGATTATCTGCATATTAAGGTACGTGCCTTTCTATATGGTTACAAACTTTATCTTTTCCCTTTCTTTATAATTACAAGCTGCAGTATGCATGCTTTGGATTTATATGAATGAATCAATGAACGGTATTACATAACTGTGGAATCTCATTGATTACAAAATTATATGAATTCTCATGGAATTTTCCATTTGGATGTTGAGGTAAATACCATTTGGATTATATATGCTTACAAACTTTATGTTTTACGTTTCTTCTAATTTTGTCTTTACGTTTTTTTTCATTTTTTTGAGGTGAATGGAACTTTTGATCTTCTATTAATCAATCAGATTCTATTCTCATGAATCTTCCGAAGTCTTGGCTCCCATCATGATTAGTCTCTCTACCATAAAGAGTTGATATTTGTTTTCAATTACTGGATTCAAGATGCTGCTGCAGTTTGATGAGTATGCCAAGTTGTACACAGTGCTATAAATCCATGTTGAACTCTCTTCTTGTTCAATCTATGCAACAAAAATACAGAAGTCATGAAGACAATAAAAATCAAACACTATTGCTAGACAACATAGCGAGGATTGCCACTGTGACGACCCCACTTCCCCCTAAGGCGAACCAGAGGGTTGGCGGGCCGTCTGCCCAGCTCTCGCCAGGACTCACGCACGCACACTAACCCGGATCCTTCCGAAGAATAACCTAATCTGTTACAAAACAACTTTTCCCAGATAGGATCATCCTTAAATCTACATTAACTTCAGAGATAGCAGTAAAGAAGATAGCCAGTCGACGGCTCTTATACATCTCACGCGTTACCTCTAAGGTATAAGGTCGTACCAATCCGGATATATACTGTCACACACCACGATTACAACCATACAAGCCAAACATAATAATTAGGGTTTAAACATTTTCCAGCTTCAAGTGGCAATCCAAAATAACCAATACGTTTTTCAATTCACAATACAATACAACGGTAAACTGCAGTCTTAAGATTCAAGTACAAATTAAAAGAAATCAGCACTGCTCAGATTTCTCAAACTTCAAGACCTGTCAAGGAAAACAATTAAACGTGGGGTGAGCTAAAGCTCAGTGGTGCCCCAAAAACATGCAATCAATTAAAACAATTAGCACGTATTGATTCGACTGAAGTAAACAAATAGGAAGGCGATAATACCCAAGTGTACCTTAGACTGGTCGAGGGATTCACGGATTCACAAAAAAAATGCTTTACACAAGTCACCACTCGAACGACTAGTGTGGTAAAGTACACACCGCTCACTTCGATGGATCAAAACCAATTTTTGCGATTATCACACTTAAATTCAAGGAAGCACTTAATCATGTAAGAATAGAACAAACAGGGACACTCACCAAGAGTGAAGTTCAGATGTCAAATTGGGATTCGAGTTCCACTTCCTCACGATACCCTAAAATAACAAATATTGAAACTATAAGTTTTTACTCCGTTTTTAAGCTTATAGACATTGAGGTATAATTACATACTACTAATTCACTTTCCCTTAGGAAATCAAGAGTCCCTTGGGTTAATACGTGACAAAGTAGAAGGATTGTTTCCTATAGTTTTCATTAAGATACTTTTCCTGAAAAAAATAACTTGTATTACTTTCTTGAAATAAATCGACAAATCTCTTAATATCCACGTTAGGAAGTTACTTTGAACATTTCTTTAAAGCTATGGTTTTTGCAAAATTATTACTAAACTATTTTACCTAAAAATAAGGTTTCTTGCCGAGTAAGTTTCTCAAGCTTTTCACTAAAATTAGTAAAACTCGTATTTTGGAACTTTTCCTATAGTTAACTATCCAAGTGCAAAGCTTAAGGAAAGAAAAGGAGTTAAAATAAGACTTAAAGTTTTCAAAAGCTATAGAACTTATTTACTATAGCTATCAAGGCTAGTTTGAGCTAAAGGAAATTATCGAGTTGGAAAATTTTTAGGCAAAGCACTAGATATGGAGTTTTATAATATAATACTAGCTGGAAAAATATTTTTGATTAATTTGACCACAGTTACTCGAGTTCGCTAAGTCGATACAACTTCCACAGCTCCGATTCCGTTTCGAAATCATAATATGAATCAAAATGTGGTAAAAATCACATAACAAATTACTAGGACTTCGTCAATCATTAGCCTTAAATTTCAACAAGTGCATTTCCGAATAAACTAAAATGATCAACCAAGGCTTCATCAATCATTAGCACTTGGTCTCAGCAAACCCAACATAAGCAAGTAAAAGTAAAAGTAAAGCTTCCAAGACATTCCAGCAATTCACTTTCATCACACCGTGGTACTTATAAAGTCATTCAAATGGCCAAGGGCTTCATCAATCATTGGCCCTTGACGACATTAGTTACTTCCAACCACAATTGAATCAAGAATTTGAACCACAAGTAAGATAAAATCTCAATCCAAATTCAAGTTTAGTTTCTCAAAGAAACAGGATATTCATGCAAAACAGTCTACTTTAAACATTCACAGACAGCGATACACATGGAGGAAAAATACGAAATCTCTATAGGTCAAAGGCCTATGATTCTAGTTTCAAATACCACTGACGGCGCCTTAAACGGATTTTCCTACACCAAGATATAAACATTTTATCGAGACTGGTCAGGGACATCCGAAAATCTGGAGTTTCATTTTCCACTAATGAAAAACTCCTTTTTTTTTTCTTTTAACACCAACATGTTTTTATTTCAAACCGTCCATGCATTCCTTATAGATTCCCAAACAACATATTCCAGGCATTTTAACCATTATATTTTCAAGAAAATTTCCAGAATCCAAGTTGATAATTCAACTCAATATTCGGCAATCACAAGAGAATTTCCAGCAATTGTATACTAGCGTTTTTGGTTCCAACTTTATATGTACTAATTGGTTCGTTGCTAAACAAATTGTATATCTTGAAATTTGCATCTCTTATGAAATTCTGAGCCACCATAATCCAAGGAAATAAAATAAATTTCCAGAAACAAATTACAATTTTCCCAACGATATTGAAATTCTGGATCATACCCCTTCGGCTATCACCCAAAATTTCCAGCAACCAATCTACTTTAGTTCGAATTTTTCCTTGGTTTAAGTATGGTATTAGGTACTCAATTCAGCGTTTAAACACTTAGCTAACTAGTTGACATTTTTAACTCAAAAATTGAATTCAATTAGCAACTACAAATTTCCCAAAAATCCAGAAATTCTCCCATGAGCCTCGGTGATCATGCATGAACCACTTTCAAATTTTCCTTTTTATTTTTCTGGTTTAGGCCATCTCATTGCTACATGCACAGCTTAACTGATTAGTTATTGACTAATTAAGCACAGGGATCAATTCAGACGGTCACATTTAGGCAAGTTAAACTTACATTTTCTGCTCAAGCTCACGGCAACATTACTACATCAAAACAGAATTTCTTATGTTCCTTGGTTCATCATCCGAAAGTTCCAAGTTCCCATGCAAAGCTTTGAACAATTTAATTAGTTAGTGATTAGTTAATTAAACATCACAACAAGCTCAGAATAACAGAGTTTGATCATCTAAGGTAGCATCATTCCAATCAGTCTCGGATGAAGCACTATCGCACATCAGAAAATTTTTGCTGTTTTTGTAACTACCATCCGAAGTCTAATAATCAACATGCAAGATTTTAAGTTAGCTCCAGAACCCTCTAATCAACTCAAACTAGATCAAGAAGTACCTCTGCTAATGCTCCGTTCACGCACGAACAAATCTGGGCAGAATTATTTCCCTAGGCTCGCGACTGGTTTGGGGTTGTCTTGGCTGAGCAGATGGTGGAGCTGTGGTGGTTGTTGCGGCTGGAAAACTGGGTGTAGCTTGCGGATTTCAGCTCTCCTACCTTGCTCCAGCTGCTGATCCGAAAGGGAAATGGTGTTGTGGAGCTGAGGTGAGAAGTTGGATTGTGAAGAAAAGTGGAGGTGGAGCCGCGGTTTTGGCAATGGAGGTAGAGTGCTTGTGCGGTTGTGTGTTGGAGTGGGAAAGAAATGTATTGGCCGAATGTGAGGTGGTGACAGACGGTTATTTCGTGAGGTTGTGAGGGTAATTTTGATCTTTTCACTTGCTCTCCTAATATCCACTCCTAATATCCACTTAAGTCCCTATTTCTAACTTAATCTAATTCCAAAATTTATCCCAAATGTAATTTGAATACTTAATAATATACTAATCTCGCAAAGATTTGATTATCGAGATTTTAACGTCCTAAGTATACTAAGTGTACTTGTAATGGTTTTGTCTAAAATTATCAAATGCAACTTAATACTAAGGTTCCTATTAACTCTTAACATTATTAACGATTAAATTAGCTATCGGAATTCAAAGAGTTTGTTTTTAAGCAATAAAATTACTCTAACTTGAGAAATATTAATTTAGTGTAACAAAACCGAATAATTCAATATTGGGCACAATTATATTATTTTTTTACATAGAAATTATCTTTACACTTTTATTTCAAAACAATTAATTACAATACTAGAATTCAAAAAAAAAATTTAATTCTTAGATCAATGAAATAGTTTACCATCGAAATATGAAGTTAATGTAACAAAACTAAGAAGTTTGGTAGTCTAGCACAATTCTTTTATTTTGCACATAACGTTTATTTCTACGTACTTATTTAAAAACAATGGGACTTAGTGCTAAAATTTATTAAAGAATTAAAATGCAAATAAAATATGCACTGATATTTATATGTATATTTTCAGGGTTCTCACAGCCACATCTCTTCGTGACAAACTTGGAGCTTGGAATATATCAGATAGATGGTTTAGAGAAAAAATAGGAAAACAAGGATGGGAAATTAATCTTACCATATGTATTTATTTACAGTGTAGTCGCACAGTCATATTCACATAAAAAAAATCAAATATGGCTGATTTAGCACAAACCTTAAATTTGCTTGAGAAGAACTCCAAGATCAAATGCACTCCACTAATTGTAAACCACACAAACAAATACAAAGAAGAAATGTAACCCATATGATGTCCTGATCAGGAAATGTTAAACCAAACAGGAAAGATTAACATTACTAAATCACTTACAATACAGTCAAAGGAGTATTTGTACATTAGATAACCATGAGAAAAGACACAAAAGGGTAATGATACTTTTCATGAGTAGCTTAGCACAACCAAGCTACAATTCAAGAGGAAAAATTTTCCACCTAAAAAGTGACTCCTGGCAGAAAGAAAATTGACACAAGGAACGGTATTAGAACTCATACAACTACCAAGGCAAAAAAATTTATCTAAATATTTGACAGGTAAAAGGCCTTTTTCTTTTTCTTTTCTTTTTTTCAAGGGGGTTTGCAAAGGATATACAAAATTTTGATCTACTGTTACTCCCAAGATGACAATCATATAAAGTTCAGAAGGATCAGAGTGGAAGGTAATATATCTGGGATGGGCAAAGATGGTCAAAGAAACCTGGGGTCCTCTCATTTGAAGCAATAAAAAAGGTTTGTTCTGTGGGACCCATTTTACAATTCTGCAGGAAATAAATTCTGGACGGGTATCCCTATCAAGATAAGGATATCAAGACCGATCAACGCCGAACCTATCCTTGTGAGTTTTCAATTTATCACCTCATCTGACATGGATAGCATCACAATCACCACGAAGGGAAACCTCACCAATCATATTAAATGTCAATCACTTAAAAACAGAAAGTTTTAAAACAAAGCAATGTTATAGCTGACTGCAATAGAACACTAGCCATTCGAAAGCATCAATGATGTCATATTAGAGCTTTTGACTCCCATAAAGAAGGTATTCAAACAGGTGCCCACATATGGATGACATGAGACCACAATTAGGCAAAGTGACAGATGAACCAAACATGCGTATGAAACTTCTCTAAATACATGTAGAACACAAAGGTACACCCAAAACTTTTTTTGGTACACACTCTTGACTCTCCAACTATAAATGCAACACCAACCAATGATCAGCTAGCAGAAAAGAATGGCTCTGAAACAAAAAGAAATGGCAAGCCTTACACTGTGCACCAAGGTTCATTCTCAGATCTCCTATCAAATATTCAAGCCCTACACTGTGCACCAAAATTATAATCAACCAACCAACCAAAGGAGCCCACTAATAAAGCATGCAGCAGCAGTGAAATGGCAAGCCTTCTTGTACAAATTTTAAGTGTAACTCACAAGCACAATACAGTCTCTCTATGTGGTGAATTATCACCCTCATCTATATGATTAAGCCATATAAAAGAAAGAAATTACTTATCAAGGACTCTCACTTGTCCCTTGACATGTATGCTAGACTTCTTTCAACGCAAAGAGCACGTGACGCACCTATTACGAGTGGTGCCAAACATTAACAGAGAACCTATGCTTACCCTGACACTAGTGTTCATTTACATATGCAGAAGTTTCAACTGTCAGACAGGAAAAGGAAATATTATTTTTTCTAAAAAAAATTAAAAGTTCACAACTTGTTTACCAAAAGTGACAATGCACCTTACAACTAATTGCAGTAGTCAAGCTTTTACGACATTAATGTTTACCCTGCCAGGGAGTGGTGAATGGTAGAAATAATCAGTCTTCTTAAAGTCCCATCACCAAAATGACTACAAAAGGGGAATATATTTCAAACTTCTTGTAGAAGCACCAACCAGAAATCTTCCAATAGGAATAGCAATTTTACGTATCACTAAGATATCATGACCAGTTTTTCCTTCCAAACAAGATCCACAGTATTCTCAACATCAAGTTTACTACAAGCCCAGGTTCTACTCTTTTCAATAATCCAAACTATGATAGTCAACTCAAGAAAGCAACGATACATTTGCAGTGTGCAAATAATGTAACGTGCATATAAATTTCGGCTACCAAACATAAGGAGAACTTATCGGCTATCTACCCCATAATATTGAGCAAAACACATTTATGCAAGGGCATTATTAAGTATCACACCTATGGCAGACCATTGTGTTCCCATATTTGACAGAACCCTTTTTTCTTTCCTCCTTTTTTTTGATTTGTTTTGTTTAGTTTTGTTTCTGTCTGTTCTTTTCCTCTTCAGCTATAGGAGAGGAAGGAAAGGGGAAAACTCATGGCAATAATTCCCCGTGTCAAAAAAGTTCACACCATATATAGCACCTTCAGGAGATCATCAACAGAAATATATGCAATGTTCCTATCATGTCCAAGTAAGATTAGCAAGAACATGGACAAATGAATTGCCACATTGTAATTGTACATTTACAAAAATGACCAAAATCAACTTAGAGTACATAATCGATATAATAGTGTGTTTGGATAGTAGATTATTTGGGATAATTTTTTGAAAAACTACTGTAGCACTTTTTTTATGTGATTTATGTGAGATAAAAAGGTAGTTGAAAAATGTGTTGATGATGCAAGAAAATAAATTTTGGCAAATAATTCACTATCCAAGTAAACCATATATTATCATGCATCAAATTTAAAAATCAAGAATGGCTAACATACGGAGTTTGAAAGTTGGAACAACTCTTAACTTCTTGATGGGCTCTTTGAAGACCTTCAAAATCAAAAATCAACTGATCGACATTTTTTACATCCACTTTTAGACAATAATGAAGTTAGTTTTCAGCCTAAATGTAAGCTTGTAGTTAAGCTTACTTACACAATCTACAAGAACCAATGAAGGCAGCGCTCTCAGACAATTAAGAGACTCCAATTAGTTAGTAGACTCTGAACGAGTATTAGTTGATATAAAACTTGTCATAAACAATTAAAGCACCAAGAGGGCTAGAATTAGACCAAAAAAGACTTCTTGATTATTTAACTAACCTGATGGTGGGGATTTTTCCAAAGCAACCTGAATTGCTTCAGTCTAAAGCTCACATTTAAAGAGAAGTTTATTCCTCTTTATCTACAAGCCATCTGACTCTCAAGTTAGAGCCAAGAAGTGGTCCGATTTTTACATCATAGGCAGCTATAGTGCAAACTTTAGAATCATGTCATTCCAAGGTCTAAAGCTCGCACTGTGTACTTGAGACCACGAAACAAGACCCCAAAACAACTCAACAAATGATTAGAAAAGTATATTACAAATAAAAGAAGGAAAAAAAGAAAAACTTAAAACTCCGGAATATAGCCTCCACTTAATTGTGTTTTAGCCTGTTGCTAAACTTAAGTATCATAAACATGAGTGGGTAAGGTCCTGCTTTGTCAAACACTTGAAAACATTACCATGATAAGTGGGTAAGTTAAAAACAAAATAGCAAGGCAAACTTTACCAATTGCATGGGCATAAACCAAAAAAGATGGTATGCTAATAAGAAGAGTGTTATCTGCAAACAAGTTAAATTTCTAGGACAAGGGAAAGTCCCACAGCACAATAATTCGTGTTTCAACAGTCACTGATAATAATGATAGGAAACAGAAAATGGAACAAAATACTGCATATAGCACCATGAACCAACCTTTTCTGCTCCAATCTTCGACTTCATGCCAGCCACTAAAGGAAGAAAATAATATGATGAGAATAGCACTACGGTTATTCTGATTCTTGCACTTCATGAACTTGAATGATTACCATGATTAATACCTGCAAGAAATTTATCAAGATTCAAAAAACTAAGTCCATTGAGCTTCACAAAGAAATTTTTGCAATGAAATTGTAATCCTCAGTGAACCTAAACTTAGAGGGAGAAAGGGAATGACCAAACCAAACACCATTCAACAAGTTAAAGGGCTAAAAACTTAACCCAAAAACAATATTAAAAGAGCCTTCAACAGTATGTAACAAAATCCTAAAGATTGATCATTCTTAAACAAATAATTGAATGCAAGAAGGATGGAGAATGTTTAGAACAAAGCAAAGCAAAAGGCAGTATAGAAGTAAAATTACCATGACAGAGACATTGCTGTTCAATTTACGAGTAAAATATTCGAATACAAACTTTTTGATCTGAGGTCCTCCCGGCCACATTGGCAGTCCCTCAGGATTCCAATTTCTTGCTTGTCAATAGCACCCGATTTCACTGTTATTAGCCATTTCTGATATGAGATCAAGATAATACAAGGAATACATTGAGCAAGAGCTAGCTGCCCACCTAACAAATAAAATTAAAAAATGTAGATTAATCATTAAATGGCCACTATTTACCGACGTATGTTATCAGGCACTTAAGGAAAATACAAATGGAATAAAATAAACAAAACTCACAAAAATTTTCAGCTGCATCAATTTGTTTTACTCTTTGTTGTTTCATTTTTGTTTTAAAAGCATATGTAAGCAATTAGTGATACTGGAAAACTCGACATCTTGCATCTTTTGGTTCAAACAAGTAGCACCTGGAACAACTTCTGTCTTACCTTTTTTTCTTATATTTTCTTTTTTTCCTTTGAGTGCAAGAGGCCAGAGTTTGCAGTGATGCTAAATGCTAGTCTTCACCATAACTGAACTTTGTTCTGAACTGGCATCAATTGACTGGTGAAGAATCCCTTTCTTGTTGTGTATTGGATTGATGCACATTCTTGAGGAATTACAAAGGTTCTTAAACATATAAAAGGGGCAAAACACAGGAATGAGTAGGCTTTTTTTTCTTTGCAAAATTTTGGTCTAAGAAAGGAACAAAAACTTGGAATGCTAAGACCACCAATTGTCAAAACAAATGGTTTTCTTGTGCTTGAGCGAGCAAATAGAGTCAAAGAGGCCATGAAGTGGAAGGTCCACGAAGCCTGAAATCCAGTAGCACCAAAGCATAAAGCTAGCTGCTGCAAGTCTTTTAAAGATTACATCCATAAAGACAGACTTCCAACTGAATGTGGAAACAGGTCCTCCAAGTGCAAAACACTAAGAAGAATGGAAAGTCTTAAAATGCTAAATTTTTCCAGGGTAAGCTAAAATCTCGGAAGTCAAAATGCAGAACATGCAGGTATGTTCTATCATAATTGTAGATCAAGTCCAACTAAAATTTTCATTAATATGTAACTAAAGTTGCATGCTACCACAGCTCACCATGTTCTGGTTTATCTCTGTATGCTAAATTTCATCAGCTAACCTCATAATCTTGCAAAACCTCAAATAGTATTTTAAATCATAAAACAACATTCAAGGAATGCAGTGTGAACTTGTGTCACCCATAATTAGTACTCTAAAAGTCTCCTCTTCAATTACAAGTTCCCGTCTTTCCCAACAAATCCCTAGAGGATTATGGGACTAATAGTAAATTCAAATCCAATAATACATACTCAGGTGAAAGCAATATTCTTCTACTCCCCTAGGCACAGAATTCAATTGAAGGCACTTAAATCTCCATTGCAATTTTCAGACATCACCCTCTTTCCAAATGATAAAATCTATAACTTTCTCAATCAAATTCGCTCAGAAAAAGGGGGAAAGGAGAATAAAATGGAGGATGGACATTTCTTTTATATCAGTAATAACAACAGTACTTACCAAGAGAAAATCAATCTATCTCAAGGTAAACTAAACCAGATTTAACAATTCACTTCTAGTTAATACCAAAAAATGATGCAGCTTTCCACTTTGTCAATACCAAACCCATCTTACAACCAATCAGAGTCACAAACGGAACACATTGTATGCCTTCTGTGTAAGCAAATTTTCTTACAATACTATTATGGTAGTACACTTGTACTTTGTGTTGCCAATGTTGTATATAACCATATCTTTCCTGATCAGTAAAATTTACAACTTTCTGAACCAAACTGAGTAACAGAAGGGGACAAAGAAACGGGAAAATCAAAGGGAGATGAACATTCTTCTATATCGATATTATATGCATTTCACTTACCTAGAAAAAAGGGACCATTTTAAGACAAACTACATCATAGATAAAGAATCAGTTGTACATAACACTGCAAAAAGATGCAGATCTCTCTCTTCTTCAAAATTAGATCCATTCTATATCCAATCAAAATCACCAATAGACCCATAATAGACATAATGTATAAGCAGAATTCTTTAATCGATAACATATCGAAATTCACTTGTACTTTTGCCAATGTTGTACTTTACCAATACCTTCTATCATGAACCTTCATCCTTCCAATTGGATAATGAACCAGAAGAGATAAAAACGCAAAAATTTCAAAGCCATGAATAATCAAGAATATTCCTCTCATTCTCCTTATAGTAACGGATCAGCCAACTCTCCTCTCCCCTCTCAAATTTTTAACACATCCAATCAAAATCATCAGCAAATCCAGTAATATACATGCTATACGACCAAAACTCTTCCTCTATTACCATTATAGCATCTCTCTTGTACACTGTGCTGACAAGATTGTACTTTGATATATCATGCACAATAAAGCTCCATATTTTACAGCCAAAACCCCTCCAAAACGAGAATTAACATAGTAAAGTAGCAAAAGAACAAAAACCCACTAGTCCAACCATTCATATAATCAAGATTATTTTGTTTTCTCTTTTTGTATTTTTACCCCCAAAAAAAGGTATTTACCTCTGAAGATACATTATTGCTTCCTCAAGAGCACGCCTGAGGCTGGATTGCTGGTGGGCAAGGCCTTCACAAGACTTGCAGTGCTTCCCAGGACAGTCAATTCTGTTGCCCCAATACACGTACTTCTCAGAATCTCTATGATTCTTAGCATTTTGCTCTGCATACTTGTTCCTGTGATGGAATAAAAGAATCCTTTTGTGGAAAAGAAAGAAGATGCAAGGTAGAAAACAGCAATGCAGCCAATTGTAAGAATGACAAGAATAGAAGATCTGGGTAAATTACGACTACAGTTAATTACATTTACCCCGCTAGTGATTTGTCCAAATATTTTTCATTGAGGTTTCTTCAATTTTAATCATGTATTTTTTTTCCAAAAATTCGTATTACCAATTATTACCCTTTTTTTAAAATATACCAATTATTACCTATTTGCGTTATAGTTTTCAAAGAAAAATTTGTTTTCTATGAAACATTTCTCAATCACTTTTTACTTTACATATATCAGAATACATTTCTCAATCACATTTTATTTTATATGTATCAAATTATTACCAAATATTTTCTATAAAATTTTCAAAAAAATCAAATCAAATGGTCTTTTAACCCAAAGTACACTTACCTTTTGTTATTTATGAGTCATGACATCCAAAACCCACAATCGAAAATAATGGAATAACTACTAGCCAAATTACATTCTATTTATAATATATTTTTCTCAAATGAAATTTCTCCAAGTTATGGAAACAATTGGATTCTAGCCTTTGAATAGCAAAGTGTTTATATATAAATAAAAAATGCCAATTTAATTTTTGTAAGTTAGACAATCTAACATTTAACCCCTTGTAGCTTTTAAATTTTAGCGTCGATTGGGGGATTTGGCTCCATTAAATTCTCGCCATTTTTATAATGCACATTTAGATACATGATACGTGTTTTCAATTGCTAATAAGAGACATGATTATTTTAAATTTGACTAATTATAATCCTTTATTAATAAACAAAGACACATGTTATGCATCCAAATATGCATTGCGGAAAATGGAGAAAGAGAAAAGAGCCAAGTTTTCAGTTGGAGGATTTTGACTCCCCTCCAATGGATTCTCTATCCATTTCCTACAATGCACATCTAGGTGCATAACACGTGTCTTTATTTATTAACAAATGTTAGGATTAGTTAAATTTAAAAGGATCATATCATTTCATTTATTAACAAGGATTAGAATTAGTCAAATTTAAAAGAAAAATCTTCTAATTCTAATCTTCATTTATTAGGAAAGAAGATTTTTCTTTTAAATTTGACTAATTCTAATCCTTGTTAATAAATGAAATGATATGATCCTTTTAAATTTGACTAATCCTAACCTTTGTTAATAAATAAAGACACGTGTCACACATCTAGATGTGCGTTATGAAAAATTGAGAGAGAATCTACTAGATAGGAGCCAAGCCGTCGGTTGGAAGATTTAGCTCCTCTTCAATGGATTCTTTTTCCATTTCCTATAATGTACATCTAAATGCATGACATGTGTCTTCATTTATTAGAAAAGGACATGATCATTTTAAATTTGATTAACGTAACCCTTGTTAATAAATAAAGACATAGTGTCATACATCCAAATGTGCACTGCAATAAATGGAGAGAGAATCCACTGGAAAAGAGCCAAAGCCTAAAATACATGTACCTAAAATACACATCTATAATAAACACCTCGTAGAATATTACTAAAAACACCCAAAAACATCTAAAAATATCAAAAAATTACTAAAAAAAAAGCAAAAAAAAAGAGAGCAAAATACATATCAACGCACACACCTCATCATCATCACTTCTCCCCTCTCCACCATTATGTTCCTTTCCTATTAGGAACCTCTATTGAGCCAATAGCCCTATTGTCCATCACCTATCCCCACCTTCATTGCAACTTCTCCCATCCATCCTCCTTTTCTTGCTCATCAACCCCCTAACTTCTATGATGGAGAGGGAGGAGGTTTGGCGATAAGAGAAAGGGGATAGGGGTTTGACAATGGAAAGGAATGGCTAGTGGGGGAAAGGAAAGGAGTGAATAGAGAGAGGACCTCATGGTCAGGGGTGAGAGAGGGGAAGAAGATGAGGACGGAGAAGGGATGGCAAGTCCCAAGGGAAAGAGAGGTATTCCAAAAATATCTCAAAAATTCTAAAAACAACTTAAAGCCTCACATCTAAAAAGTTTTTAAAAACATATTATTATCATTATCATTATCATCATTATTGTTATAAAAGTTATCATGTGTTTTGGTACCTTTGAATGTTTGCATTTTTATGATCTTAGTTTTTGTTATCCTAATTGTGCCCTTACTAATTGATGATTAATGTTCTATATTCCACTCTTATAATTTATGATGATTTAAATTCATTCTAGAAAATATTGGTTGATGACAAGACAAAACATTAATTGATGATTATGTTCACTATATTGCGTTATACCATTTTAATTTATAAAGAAAAATCTCCTTAAACTTGTAAACACAAAATGAGTTGAGAAACGTTCAGCAAATAGATGAATTATATTAGTTGTATCCATCCAATTCAGACAAAAGGGAAGAATTTTGTATGTCACACCCAATGTGACGATTTTACTTTAGAACAATGAATCCTTGTTAGTTAGAAGTATAAGAAAAAAATTGGTTTTAGTTTTTTATAAAAAAAATTGGTTTTAGTTTTTATGATTCCAAAATTACTGTTTTCTTCAATAATTAAAAACATTTTATTGCATTTCAATAATAATCAATATCAATTAATATGATTCATGAATACGGTTACAACCATGAAACGTCCCTTTGAGTGATGGCGTATTAAAACTCAAATACTCATGTTAAAAGATAGTCTTATAACTGAAATAGCACTATACATCATTTACAAGTCAATATTAATCGTAAACAAAAGAAAAAAAAAGAAACATAAAAAAAGACCAAAACTAAAAGAAAAAATAATATTGCATAAAGAATGATAAATGTTACCCAAAAAAATTGCAAAATTCAATTCAGATGTCATAAAAGAGAACATTAAGATCACCCAAATCGATCAAAAATATAAAAAATAAATATAGATGTAAATGTAGATACTTTTTCACTGGGAAAAATCCACTTTTCGTCTTCAAACTTTGAGTTAGGGACACATTTCATTCCCAAATTTTTAGACGCATCACATTTAGTAAATAAATTAATTATTTTGGGCCATATTTAATCCAAAAATGGTAAAATATTCAATTTGGATGGAGAAAACTGATGTGGCGTTGATTTTGACTGAATTTTTTTTACTTAATGGCCACGTGCCAAACACGTGACTTTCTCTATCCAAATTAAGCAATTTATCATTTTTGGACTAAATGTGGCAAAAAATAATTAATTCATGTACTAAATGTGGTGCATCAAAAAGTTTGGGGATGAAATGTGTCCTTAACTCAAAGTTTAGGGACGAAAAGTGGATTTTTTCCCTTTTTCACCAATAGTACCAGCCGTCTCAGTCAGATTAAAGTGTTCGTGTAATTGGTTTTAGTTTTCAATGATGTCCAAAGTACTCTACATAAAATGACACAAAGAATGACAAAAAATGACAAAACGTTGAAAAATTCAACTCAAATGATAGATGTTTTGATACCGAAAGTATCAATAGTCTTAGATTACAGTGTTTGTAAAATCTAGTCTTAGTTTTTAGTGATGGCTTAAGTACTCTCTTCTCGAATAATATTCATGCACTTTTCATCCTGGGTGAGTAACCAATTTCATCCTCAAATTTTCAACAAGGACACATTTAATCCTCAAACATTATCAATTTTGGTTAATTTAGGACAATTGACAGAAAACTCTTGAAACTGGGTAGAAAGTAGTCACGTGAGAAGCGTACTCCGTTAGTTTAATTTATTGCAGCCAACAAAATGGGGAAAACTGTCTTCTTTTTTCATTCGTGTCTCCTTCTTTCTTGAGTATATGCTCTGTTTTTTCTAGCCCTAAGTTTTGTAGGCAAAGTTTCATCATGCTCAATACCTATTATTCTACTTGTAATAGCGAAGGCCATGGAGAACCTAGAGTGCTAAAATAAGAAGAAGAAGTTCTGCTTCTTCAATTTCATCAACACATGTCTGTAATTGTGGATTGAGGACAAAACTAACAACTTGTTAGCAGGGCGACAATTTGAAAGAAGATTTCTTAGTTGTTCTTTGTGGCCAGTAAGAACTCATTGTACTATTGACACACCAGTCAAACTTTGATTTTAACAAATTTTTGAATTATGTTTTATTAGAC
Organism: Coffea eugenioides; assembly: GCF_003713205.1. Taxonomy (NCBI): domain Eukaryota; kingdom Viridiplantae; phylum Streptophyta; class Magnoliopsida; order Gentianales; family Rubiaceae; genus Coffea; species Coffea eugenioides. The sequence continues at coordinate 25,079,900 of NC_040040.1, read as the reverse complement.
TCGACAGGTGCAAGTATTTTGATAGGTTGATGAGGAAATTGGTCCAAGAGGAAGGGTACTTATACCTGGTTTGCCAAAAAGGGTGAATAAGTTGGAAGAAATAGTTGAAAAGATACGAAAGAGGGAGAAAATTTTCATCATCATTATTGTGGTCCTAATGGTGTTGTAGGCTTTGAGTTGGAGGAGAACGAGCAAAGCAAATGGAAAGTGGGGCAAGCTGTTGCTAAGTCTAGTAAGAAATGTTGCTAAATTTGCCAGACTGAGATTGTATTTTGTGGAAACAAATGTGTTTGCTAGAATGCTAGTTGGATAATCCTTTGTTTGTAAGAGGTAGGATTTAGGATAAACGTAGACTAAAGTAGCATCACAGAAGTATGAAAACCAGCTGTTGATTGATCAATTATGTACATTTTACGTATGGAAGTGGACATTTTCTGTTTGTAAGTAAGCTATTTTGTATGAAAACTTGGTGAAATCTCAATTTTGTCATATGATTCTGGTCACATAATTTGTTCCCAATTTCGTACAATTGCAATCTCAATTCTGATAATAGTTACACGTATATATTCTTAATGAGTTGTATCCTATTGAGTTGGGGACCATAAACAAAAGTAAATCCAAAGTCAATAATGAGCTAATTCCTATTTTACATATAGTAGTGTTCAACATGATTACAATGAGATCCCTATTGTGGGGGTGACCGATCATTTAATTCCTTCTTTTGTAAGGACATTTTTCTTCAATGGGGTTCTACATGGATCCACTTTCACCAATCTTCTAGCTAGTAGCCAGCCGATTGTCCGATTGATGTCTTCTAGCTAGTAGCCAGCCGATTGTCCGATTGATGTCAGTGAGAATATTGGAAAAGTTCTTCATTGTTAAAAAAAGACAAAAGAATTAAAAAGAAGACAATTTTTTTCTTTTTTGTTGGCTGCAATAAATTACACTAAAGGAGCATGCGTCTCATGTGACTTGTGAGGACTCGAAAATTTTCTTATTTTTATAGAATATTACTGGAATATTTAAATGATTATTCACTCATTTTCTCCGAATTATTTATTTCGACCATTTTAAATCCATTTATATGGAACGACGCCTCTTTATATTTTTAAAGCGTTTTGTTGAAAAATTCGCTTTTCGAAAGTTTGTTTAGTCCGGAACGACGGGTGCACGTTTTTCTAGGCTATACTTGAATCGGGAGTGTATTAATATTGGAGAATTAAGAACGATCAATAATAGATTAAGAAAGGTTAATTGAAGAATTAATACTCAACTCACGTGAGGACTCGTAAAATTATTATTTTTTAAACCCCTAATTTTGGCTCAATTAATTATCTATTTGGATTTTTGCCCCGAATATTATTTTCTATCCTTATTAGACCTAAATATATGGAATTATAGCTTCATTATATTTTTTTAAGTGACTTGTTTCAAAAATTAATTTTTTTGGAAGCTCGTTTAGTGAAAATAGTAAATACGCGACTGGAATAAATAATCAATTCGAGAATACAATTAGCTTGGAAAAATTGGAGACTTGTGCATTAATCTCAAAATAGGTATTTTTATATTTAAGTGTTCAAAGGTTAGTTAGTTATATTACCGTTATAGGAATTTCTTAGAAATTTCATTATCTCGCGCTTAAATTGGAAATACGCGTTTTACGCACGCGAGTAATTGAGGAACCTTAGGCCATTATTTTGGGACTATTAAGAGTGAATAATAATAATATGAATGCAAGTGTATTAGAGGTTTAGTGCACTAGTGAAATAAACTCGCGAGGAATCGAGCCGAAACGCACGCGGATGTGCCCTAAGTTAGTGGACAGCTTAAGTGCAATTGAGCCACACGTATAAGCTTACCATTAGAAGCTCATATCATCTGCATTTCAATCCTCTCCTACGCACAAACAGCCGAGCAGCCAAGGGAAAGCTAAACCAGAAAATTCCTCCACCCTCTCTCCTCAATTCCTTGCTCAATTTCCTCCAAATTTCACATGCAACTCTCAAATCATTTGGTGATCAAGATCAGCTAGGAATAGAGCTAACCCACACGGTTTTTCTCTAGCTCAAAGTGACCAAAAATCTCTGTCTTGGCTCTCTAAGAAAGTAAGTAATGATCCACTACTTAATTCTTGGTTTATGGAAGCTAAATTACACTCATGAGCTCTTGAATTCTCATGGGCAGCTTTAAATTGTTGAGAAATTGGTGAGTGGGCTCTATGAAATCCCACAATGACTTGGATGATCTAATTAGCTAGGATTGGATGCTGATTGTGTTGATTAAGTGCTAATTTAGTAGAGTTAAGTGGCAAAAATGAAAAGGAAATCAAATGAGGAGCTGCATGTGATGTTGCCGATTCTGCCCTGCTAATTTCATGCATTTTAGTGTATTTTCTTGAAGTCCAATTGACTTGATTCTGATGAAAACATGAAATATAGGTTATGTTTAAAGTTTCCTCAAAATTTTACGTGATTTGGGTGAGTACATGTTGAGTTTTAGAATCTGCCAAAACTGGCAAATGATTCCCGTCACTACTAGAAAGCCAGTTTGTTTCGGCTATAATTTATCGCTCCGTTATCGGAATTGAGTGCCGTTTGTGGCACTGGAAACTAGACATCCATACCTTTCCAACGGTATAAAATGCGTATTCTGATTCCATGTGTAGGAGCCGGACCATTCGTTTTAAGATAGCTGTCCTGTTTCTCTGTTCTGCTGGAATGATTTGTAGAGGCAGCAACTTGAGGCTCAATTTCGAGCTGGTTGTTTGCCAAATTTCAGAGCGTTTCCTTCTGTGAATTTTTATCCCTATGAATGTATTTTCCAACGCTGTGAACCATGCTCAATTCCGAGTTAGGTCGACTGAATTGTGATCAAAACAAGAACACTGCTCTGTTTTGGAAAAACCTAGTTTTGGACAGATTTGAGTTGAGACTTGTTGTGGTCTTACTAAATGAAATTCTTGGTGTTAAACACCTACCAAATGTACCATGAATGATCCTTAAACTTTCCTTTCACATATGAACCATGATTGGAGGATTTTCTTAGCCAAACGATTGGATTTGGGAAGAAAAGGATTAAAGGCAGATTGCCTTAAGAATTTTTCCAAACTTTGGTTGGTTGGTTAACCACCTTTTCGAAGGTATTTTTCCACGAAATTTGATAGAGAGATACCCTTCATATAAGAGTAAAATACTGCCAATTTTGATACCAATCCAAGTTCGTTTCGATACCTAACTAAACTTCTAGTGTTGGAAGTTCAAATCTGGAAATTCTTCTCCAGTCTTGAATTTTCTCCAACTTCGAGCTACCGTATTTCGGTACTCGAAACTCCGATTCTTGATCCGCTTGCTCTGCTATAAACCTCACTTGCAACTCTAATTGAGTTACAAATTTCAGGGGCCGATTCGCAACGTGTGAATCGTGCCGAATTTTCGAAGTTGGCCAAAATCCAACTTAATTCTGCCTTGTGAACCGAGTCAGTACCTTCAAGCTCATTTTTGAGCACTTTCCACTTCGATTCATGGAAAAGTGTATTCTAGGAACTTGTAGTACTTTCTAAGAGGTTTCCAACGGTATAAATTTTTCCAATTCTCGACTTATGCCGAGTGAGTTACGATTTTTGAAAGATTCATAACAAAACTGAAAATTTCCAACTTTCAAGGAAATAGAGTTTTTCAAGAACTCTTTATTCTTTTGATATTATCTAAACGTTTTATCCCCGATTTCCTAGATAAAAACTTAAATACTTTTGAATGTTATCAAACCCCACTCGAACCTCGATTTACGAGTAATTGAGGTTCATTTTCACGAAATTCCCTAGATTAATATTAGTGAATGAATTATTCCTCGATAATTGGGATATGAATGATAATTCACTATTATTTGCTTAAGCGCACACGAGGACCTTCAAGAGGATCCCACGGTGGACGCTTGAACTTTTCTTGACCTTACTTACACCTAATACTTGGTGAGTGCCAGGTGTATGTAAACTTGTTACATGTTTAATTGTTATTAATGATTGGAAATCTTGAAAGTGGAGTCAAGTGTGTACTTTACCACACTCGTTCTCATTAGAAATGAAATTTTAATGATTGAAATATATTGAATGAATGATTGAAATGCATTGAATGAATTATTGAAATGCATTGAATGAATGATTGGAATATAATGGTATGCTATAGCTGCATACGTCGTTGGAGTGAATCTCCTCGACACACAAGTGCACATGGGGACGCCCAAATCTCATTGGCCGACCTTGGACTCGAGCCGGCATGGGCTTGGTCGGGAACCTTGGCGAGCCATGAGATATATAAGCTTGACCTAATGAGAGATCTTGCTTGGCATACTCGAGTAATATCGCCACAAACAAATGACAGGCGGGCCCGATACAGGGGTATGTAAGGTAAAAGGGGACAGGTTAAGTGGAGTTCTACGGACAAAACCTACCCGATTGACGGAGTGTCAATTCGTGGAGGTTATTGATCGTACAAGTGGAATATAGCTCTTGAGAGCTCCTATATCCTTGAATTGTTTCTGTTTACTTTTCCGGTGAATTGTTATTTATCGAACCTTTATTGCTCGATTTGTATACTTGGCTTGCTATTTGAACAATGTGCTTGCATGTGTGTTCTTGGCCTCACGAGCGTTTTGCTCACCCTGTAGATTTGTTTTTCTTAACAAGATTGAACCCGGAGAAGTGTTGGAGAAACCCTCCTGATGTACTTTTGTTTAGGGTTTCTATCATCATTTTGATTATGCCTCTTGGTTTTGGGTTGTACTTTTGTAATTGGAATGTAGTACTTGGGTATGAGGTAAATTTGGATTTAAAGTTGTATTTTGAACACCCGATGTACGGGTTGGATAATGGATGACCATGGTTAACTTGACGCTTCCGCATCATTATATTTATGTTGTTGTACTTATGACATTTAGAATAGTAATAAGTTTGAATGTTTTGCGTGAGTTCTGGCGAGAGTTGGGCAGGCGTCCCGCAGATACCCTTTGGTTCGCCTTAGGGAGAAGTGGGGGCGTCACATGACTACTTTCCATCCAATTTCAAGAGTTTTCTGTCAATTGTCCTAAATTGACCAAAATTGACAATGATTGAGGACTAAATGTGCTATTGCTGAAACTTTGAGGACGAACTTGGTCCCTCATCCAAACACTGGGGATGAAAACTGCATTTCCCCCTAATATTCAATAATGGTAATTGTGACAAAAAATGAAGCAGCAAATTTGAATTATGGAGACAATTAAAATAATAAAGCACTTTTATCTAAAACTGTCCTTTTGCGTTTTACTCCCAATTTATCAGTTAATGAAAAATTCTTGATTATCCACAATTGTAATTCCAATTCCAAGATCATCAGAAATATAGATACTACAAAAAAAGTTATTAATATATATACTACAAAAAAAAGGTGATGCTAGAATCAAAAAGTTATTGTTGCTGATGCTTAATTTGTGAAAATAAAGAAGGACAACTAGCTAACAATTCAAAGGCATCTACAAGAGTGAAAGAAAAAGAAAAAGAGAAAAAAGTTAGATAAATATTTCAAATTATCTAATCTATTGACATAGTATATGATCAGATGATTAATTGGACTATATAATGAATGTAAAATAAATAATTTAGTAGGTTCATATGATACTATTGTTAAAGTATGATGGTTGTTCATAATATCTAAAAAAGTATTATATTTTAGGATAATACAATCACATGTAAAATATGTGAAGTATTACTAGTCTACAATAAATTCTCTAAAAACACTCCAAAAAGAAAATTTTAACTCAAACAGGCACTCAAACTTTGCCAGCATGTGTTCTGGACCAACAGGAGATTAAACAATAATTTTAAAATTTAATTGGGCTTACCTTCTTGATTTTTCTGGGGGTGATTTTAAGAAAATTTTATTGAAGCATGTTCCTTAATTTATAAGTGCGTTTCTATAATAAAAATGTGGTTGAGTTTGTCTTCTAAATGGGCAGAATCTAAAATATATATTGTTCAATAGAGATTTTTATGGTATTACATTACACAAGTGGTCACTGAAAGTTGCTATAGAACTGCTGGAAGTTTATTCTTACAAAAAAATTAAGTCTTGACACCAATATAAATACTAAATACTAATCAAAACTAAAACATTTTCACCCTTTAAATTCAATTCTACGAAGCAGATAAGTCGCAATTAGAGCTGGCAATTATACCCAAAACCCAACAACCCACCCACTAATTTGAGAGGTTGGGTTGGGTAAATTGGGTTTTGGGTTAGTTTTGGGTTGGGTAATAAGAACCCATATATATTTTGGGTGGTTTGGGTATTTGTGTTGAACACCCATTACTCAACTTAAGTTAAAAAAACAAATTAACAAATTAAAATCAAGAAACAAAAAAAAAAAAAGACCAGCCTTGTTGGATCAAGCAAAACCCATACATGTACTGGTATGTATAATTATCATATATATACTACTACTACACACTGAGAAGGATGATCAACGAGTAATGCTTAAAAAGAACAAAAATTGAGAAATGAACGGTGCAGCACAAATGTCAGTAGGATTTTTTTAAAAAAAAAAAAGAAAAGAAAAAAGAAAATCCTTGTACTCTTCGCTCTTCACATCCATCCTTTTGCCGAGTTCCGGAAAAATGCATCCTACTGTTCTTCTATTTCTTTTTCTTTTTTTCATTCAAAATGAAAAAACAAGTCCCCCCCCATTTATTGATCACTTTATCGAGATCTCTTAGTTTTGTTCCACCCAAAATTGTTGCTTCGGTCTCTTAGTCTGGACCAAAATTATACCCAATTTGAAAATCCTTACTTGTATAAAAAATAGTGAGTTCATCCAAGTAGTTTAAATAGTTAGTATGTGTATGTTTTTGTGAAAGTATATTAGTGTGTATTGTAATTTGTATGTGTAAAAATAACGTATTTCAAAAGAGTTTAAGAAGTGAGTATGTGTGTCTATGAGTGTTTTAGTGTGTAAAAATATGTCTATCTATGTGAAAATGTGTTTATGTGTGTGAAAATTTTTTTTTGTATGTGAAAATATATTTGAGAGAGTTTATGTATCAAAATCTATTAATTAATATATTGGGTCATATTTGAGTCATGGGTTTGAGATGACCCAATATGACCCAACCCAAAATTAGCCCAATCTAAAGTTGGGTGGATTGGGTGTCACCCATTTAAATGAAAACCCAATATCAATCCGCTCAAAAACCGCCCAACCCGCCCAATTGCCAGGTATAGTCGCAATGCTTATTTTTAATTATTTTTTAATAGTTCCTTAGTGTCGCATGCTGCTAATTTTGGTCACATAGTATAGTGAAACGTATTACCTTAAACTTTTACTATTGCACATGGCTTTACTATTGATCTATCTTTAAAAAAAAAAAATTACAAGGATCTTACCCTGTTTCATATTTTCCAAACGCTTTTCCGGACTTGATAATTGTACAAAACTACTACGCTTTTCCTGACGAACTCTTGTTCTCATATTGGATATTGGTCACATATAGAACTTTCATTCCTTGTGAATATTTTGATTTCTAATGATGCTTTGGGATGCTTGAATGAATTATGCCTTCTATATGTGGGCGAAAGTTGCAAAGAAATTTTGTAGCAGCATGACACTTTTCGGATTACAATAACAGGTTTTTCTTCATTCATTATTGTGTCGAATAGCTATTCTTCTTAGCTGTTGTAATTTTTCACTTTAGTCCCATTTCAAGGTTACGGTGACAAATTTGTCCAACTAAAATAAGTTGAACAAACTGAAATGCTTCCTTTTCACTTTACTGTGCAATCCATCGCAGGAGCCAAAATGAGGACAGAACATATACTTCCAGACACCAAATCATATGTGAGAGATTTTTTTCCGGAAAGAGGAGAAATTAAATGAACAGAAAGTAGTTAACTGCATCAGAAGTTCCTTGAAGAAGGGAAAGCAGAGCCGCAACAGATGGGAGTCCAACCAATATAGTTCGAAGGCTCAAGAAAACATTTAAGTTATAGAACTAAGTAAAAATTTATTAAGAAGTTAAGGTAGACAGGGTACACAAGGGATACACCCAAAGCCGCAAAACTTACTGCAGCTTTAAGCTATTTTCTAGTCCTAAATACAATTTTAATATCTATCATTAATTGTAAGATCCTCTAAAATTTTAACGCTGGAGGAAGAGATACAAGGAGAACAATGAGCAGGAGCATACCACTGCAAGAATAAGCTGAAATGGCTTTGAACTGATAAATTTCAGCTACTGCACTGAAAGCGCCCTGCGACTGCAATTAACAGACACTTCTTGCCTTTTACGTGCTATATTAACAGTCAAATCTGTAATCCTTTGAGACGCTGCTAATCTGTTGATTAAGAGAAGCATTTGAGGGATCAATCTGAGTAGTTGGTGGTTTCAAGCCTTCTGAAATGTTCATGGGGAACTCCATGCAAAAGCCTCACAAATCCCAAGAAACTGAGTTTTCCATCAGAATGCCGTATCCAGTCCTGCAGAAATTATAATTCAGTCATCGGGACTGACGGACTAAGTCCAAGCTTCTGTGTGGAAATTATAATTCAGGAGTAGCATTAAGAATGCTATCATTTAAAGAACTACTCATCAATCATAAAGTCAAGTGTCAGGAGATCCTATTGCACAGGGCTACGAGGCATGTACTTTGGTGCTGCTATTAGCATCATGACACAAAGCAGTATTCTCAACCATTTCTCTAAGTAAACCCATGTAGGAGTAAATCTGTATCAGTGGCTAGCTGCTTCTAGTCAATGCATTTTATTACATGTGGATTACTAGTTCTAAAGCAATTAAAGGGATCACATTTCAGACGTAAATTTGTACTTTAGAGTGAGAATTCCCAGTTGTTCATTTTAGCTATGATGGATCTCTAATACATCAAATTCCTATTGCCCCCTTCAAATGATATGTAACAAGTCATGCTAATTAGCAAAATAGACAACCTTCAAGATGGTGCACATTTATTGCAGCTGCACAGAACTCTTCAATGTCCATTTTCTGCGCTGAAGAGAACTCACCTACGTAACAGATGAAGTATATTGAGATTAGAGGTGGCAAAATGGGCGGGATGGGAGGGATTTGATTGGGTTTGAGATGGAACCGAGTCATATGGGTTTGGACCCAACCTTACCCATATGTGTTTTGGGACTAACTTGGGCGGGATCACTTTGGGATGGGTTTAGATTGATCCCGCCCAATACCCAAATCTATTTTCTACATATTTTTTTCCTTTAATTCATTTTTTATTTTTTATATAAATTTAATATTTTTGATTTATTAAATTTCTTTTAGTTTTATTAAATAAACATGCAAGTGCTTTATACTCAAGATTCCCACCAAAAATTGGATTAACAAATAAAGGAAAAAATAGATATATAACCATATTCCAACATATATCAAGATGGTCAAGGTACTTAGGGTGTTGAATATTTATCCTCATCATTGTCCAAGGATGACAGGTCTAAATTGACTGAAATGCTGGAAATTCTTGTGGATAATGACTAGGAAGACTACTAGATTATATTCGTTGGTATGACTATAAAAATTGTTAAAGATAATTTTTGAATCTAATACTCCGTTTGGATTGGCTATTTTTTCAAAAAATAAGTTTTTCAAATACAATATTACAGTAATATACAATAATTCAAAAAATATTCCATCCATATTAGTATATCAAATATTTCAAAAAAAAAAATTTATAGTAAAAATTTTTCATATACACTACTCCAATAAAATATTTCAAAAACACCCCCCAAAAATAACTAATCCAAACGGAACCCTTGCTATTTGAGCCCAATAGGTACCCAAGTATTTCCCAAGATTTCCCATCAATTAATGGGTACAATTGGGATTTGTCCCATTTTAAACCCAATATCAAATTTCAGTACCCATCCCGCCCAAAGTCCCCATGGGCATGGGTAACCCATTGGGACTTGGGACAAATTGCCACCTCTAATTGAGATAAAAGTATATTTGTAGAATTTAGATAGCTTGTTTTGCCAGTCCTTTTTTTAATAATAAAATGCATCTATGTATTGTGTTATGCCATTTTCTTAAGCAATGTTATCTTTTAATTTTAAATAATAAATGTATTCTAGATGTGTCTGGAACTAAATTCAAAAATTATGTTTACTCTTTAGAGGGGATCTCTTGCGGCAATTGGAGTTGAAGTCTTTCGTAGCTTCTGTTCGCATAATTGCTCTACCTGCTGGTACGTGGCATCCTTGGCAAGAGAGACAGGATTTTCCCGCAGTATAATTATACTTATATATGGGCTGAGCCCCAATCAGAGCCCAAGCATGATTTAAGTTCGACTCACAAGTAATTTAGACTTAACATCTAGGCTCAAACTCTATCTAATTCAATTAAAAATTAGGTTTACTTATATATGGGTTGGGCTCCAATCAGAGCCTAATATGATTTAAGTTCGACTCATATTCAATTCAGACTTAACATTTAGACCCAAACTCTATTTAATCTAATTAAAAATTAGGTTTACCATGCTTTTTTTTTTGGGCAAGCGGGTTGACAATCCTATTTATATTTCTTCCAACATTTATTTTTCTTAATGAAGAGTTTGTGGAATACTATATTAAAAATCTTTGTCCCTGCGTCGAAGGCAAAGCACTTTAATCCTTCATCACAATCTTCTGGAACCTGCAGTAATCTTTGCTACATGGCATCTGTACTTTTATTGTTTTCCACAAGTCAATGGTGATTATAATTCTAGATAGGAAAAGGAACCTGCATTTTTTTTATTTTGAAATTGTAGAACACGTATTCTCTTTTTCTAAATTACTAGTCTTTTGCCACCACCCATTTGCGTGGCTCTACCCCGATTTGAGTGTGGGAAATGGTTAATATTGAGCTCTCCATGATTGTAAAGTTATACATTATGCTCAAACTTCCATGACTGCAAGTACACAGGTGGCATAAGAGCACAATGAATATTTGAATGTCAATTCCATAGTCACTGGGAGAATTATGAGTTTAAATTTTCCCTACTCACTGAGTTGATCATAACGAATTGCCCAAATTTGAAGAAATTCTGTTCCGGAAAGTTGAATATACCATTGCTTGAGAAAGTCACAACGTGGGAAGAAAAAAAGAATTTTAAAGCTCATGTGGATTTAAAGATACTAATATCCTTGCTCTATTTTCAACCAATCCTTCTAATTTTGTCTCACTTCACTAGACTTATTTCCCTAAGAGTTGAGAATGTATATTTTAAATAATTATTGCTGAGCATATTATATTTTACAAGATCAAGAGATTTTATTCTTTATTGATCGCAATATGACAACATTATCGGCATATTAAGGTACATACATTTCTATATGCTTACAAACATCTTTTCCCTTTCTTTATAATTACAAGCTGGAGTACATATGCTTTGGATCTATATGAATAAATCAATGAATGGTATTACATAACTGTGGAATCTCATTGATTACAAATTATATGAACTCTCACGGAATTTTCCACTTGGATGTTAAGGTAAATATCTTTCTATATGCTTACAAACATTATGTTTTTTCCTTTCTTCTAATTTTGTCTTTACTTTTTTTTTTTCATTTTTTTGAGGTGAATGGAAGTTAAAATTACAAGTTGCAGTCTGTATGCTTTTGATTCTATTCTCATGTAGCATTATTCACTAATTCTTACTGTCTATGAACTATACTTCTATATTGAGTTCACATTATTGGTTTTCTTATTAACTTTTTTTTTTCATCTAAATAATACTATTTTAGAGAAAAGCTAGGCTGTTAAATCCTATTTTTCTCTTGGTTTTGCTTTTCTTTTTCTTGGCAATGTGCACACTTTTATGAATTATTCTTCTTTCCATTTTTAAAAAAATAATTTCATATAAAAAAAATAATTTCCACTGTGAAAAATTGCAACCTTTATATTTCAGCTTTCAAAGCTCCAATCTCTTCAAAGATATAAAAGTGAATATTCCATGTAGGAATCGGGGAAAAAAAAACCTTGAGTAGAGAAAGCAAAAAGTAAACTAAAGCTGTAGGAGTGTGATGGCAAATTGATGCATCGTTGAGGCACAGACTCCAATCCTTTTTCCTATTTGGATTCACCGTCTTTTCAAGTATAGATTTGATTTCTTTTATTGGAAATCTTAGCCTGCCCACTGGTTTGCGGATGATATGAAGTAGAAACACGATGGGTGACACCATATTTCTTCATCAATGCCTCCACTATGCGATTCCAAAAGTGCTTCCCACGATCACTAATAATTGCTCTTGGTGTACAAAACCTGACAAAAATGTTAGATTTGACAAAATCTACCACAACCTTAGCATTATCAGTCTGAGTAGGCTTAGTTTCAACCCATTTGGAGACGTAATTTACAGCAAGAAGAATATATACATGGCCAAAGGAGGAGGGAAATGGACCCATAAAATGGATACCCCATATATCAAATATTTCGCAAACAAGTATCGGGGTAAGGGACATTTGGTCTCTATATCCTAAGTTACCTGTCATTTGACAACTCTCACAAGTCTTACAAAACGTGTAAGAGTCATGAAACAAAGTAGGCCAAAACAAACCACATCCTAAAACTTTACGTGCAGTCCTCTTGGGACCAAAATGTCCACCACAAGCATATGAGTGACAAAAAGAGAGAATCGAAGGAATTTCCTCATCTGAAACACACCTGCGAATAATTTGGTCAGAGCAAAATTTCCACAAGTATGGTTCATCCCACACATAATATTTGGCATCACTTTTAATTTTATCCTTCTGAGCCCTAGATAAATCCTTAGGCAGCGTCTTAGTAACCAAATAATTAGCTATATCTGCATACCATGGAATTAGCTTATGAATGGCAAGGAGATGTTCATCTGGAAAATTATCTCGTAGAGGTGTGGGTGTCTCACTTATGACCAATCGACTGAGGTGATCCGCAACCAAATTCTCAGCACCTTTTTTGTCCCGAATCTCTAAATCAAATTCTTGGAGTAGAAGAATCCACTGTAAGAGTCTTGGCTTTGCCTCCTTCTTGGTGAGCAAGTACTTAAGCACTACATGATCAGAATAGACAATTACTTTAGTGCCAAATAAGTATGAATGGAATTTCTCTAAAGCATAAACTATAGCTAAAAGTTCTTTTTCCGTTATCGAATAATTGCACTGAGCATTGTCCAGAGTTCTTGAAGCATAATAAATGACGTGAGACGCTCTCCCATTTTTTTGGGCCAAATACAGCACCAATAGCATAATTACTTGCTTCCAATGCATTACCATGTACATTCGTTTTGGACACTATGACAGAGTTGTAATATTCATGCCTTTGTTTTCTTTCACAGAATAAATGTGATCGAATAATGTGGTCTAGTTATTATAGTCTTGACTGACTGGTGGACTGGGCTATCGGATATGGATGGAGATCTCAATTGGATTAATACAATAAGTGTGAAATTTATATAAGCATTATGTTTTGCCCTCTTTTATCATTGCTTTTCAAATAATAAATGTATTATTGTACATATTGTACCATGAACTTTAGACATAAAGGAGAAATCTATTCCTGTGAATTTAAAGGTACAGATATCCTAATTCTTTTTCGTCTCTGAATTTGTCTTTCAGTTGCTACACATAATTCTTGTGGAAATATCATTCAATTCCATATTTTTGCTTGGACAAGTTTCTCTTTGTGGCACTTTACATGGTTCTTGTAGAAATATCATTCAATTATATATTTGTGCTCTGACAGGTCTGTCTCCGGCAAAAGAATGAGGTTTTTGTTTAGTTATTTTTGAGTGAGAGTGTAATAGAGGTTTGAACCACACTAGGATTGGCCCAGTAGCCATAGATGTACTCCTATGTGTATATTTTTTTGGCTACCATATGCATGAATGCTTGTAATTATGAATGCATCAGTTACCATTAGTTTGTTAGAGAATATTATTAATTGACTAGGTTCAAATTTTTAGGCAAGCCATCAAGATTTTTCATCTAATGTAAGGTAAGCCCCAAAAAATTTTTCACCTACGTATACTAACTTCCAATGGACTATAATTCACATTTGTGCTAGCGGTAAAGGGAGTTCTCGAATTGTTTAAACCATTTAATGCAACACTGCATTTTCCTTCCAAGAGGAAGAAGAAGCTCTACAAGCATTTCCAAAAACCATATAAGAATGACTTCTTACATGAACATGAAATCCTGTGGCAACCCACTTGAAAGCATTCTTCGAAGATGTCAAATATTGCTGAAACTCCCTTGCGCCACATTTCAGAAGTTACATACAGTGTAAAAGAAAATATTAAGCCACAATATACAACCCTGAGCTCACCTAAGATGGAAAATTTTCATTGCTCATAATTTGTCCTAAGAGCCGCAAGAATTCAACACGAGATACATTATCCCCTCCAGTTGAAATCAACATGCGATTCTGCTCGTCATTTTGCTATCTAACAAGTGATCTCGAAGGGAACGACTCTTTTCAGATCTATTATGAGTAAAAAGGATCAGCATTAATCTCTTGTGTCCATTGTATAAACAGGTATCTGCCATGTCCTTGTACTCTTTTTTGGATCATCTGTGAGGCTCAGATCATTGTCGTCTTCCATCATGATTAGTCTCTCTACCATAAAGAGTTGATAGTTGTTTTCGACCACTGGATCCAAAATGCTGCTGTTATTTGATGGGTTTGCCAATTTGTACCTGAAATTTAGGAAAAGAGATGTATTGGTCATCCCAAGATCCATTAAACTTGACTTCATTATAAGGTCAACCACTGTGTAAGCAACAAAATTACAGAAATCATGAAGACAATAATAACCAAACAGTATTACTAAACAACATAAGCAAAGCTTGGTGTAGAGACAAAAAAAAAAAAAAAGAGGAAAACAAGGATTGGGAAAATTATCTTACCCTATGTATTTACGGTGTAGTTGAATAGTCATATTCATATAAAAACCAAAATGTGGCTTATTTAGAACGGACCTTAAATTTGGCTTAGAAGGCCTCCAACAAGAAACACATCCCATTAATGCAAACCGCGCATAAAATACAGAGGACGAAGGACAATAGTCTTCTCACCCAAAAGACGTCCTAATCAAGAATTTTTTTTTTTCCACGAGTTGAACCAAATAGGAAAGTGAAATAACATTAGGATCGTCAACCGACTAATAAATTGGATAACCAGAAAGTCCGAAAACTAACTTCATGACCTACAGCTAATTTTTCTTTTGACACGTTGACTACGCCAACAGGATGACATTATTCTTATTTAAAAAAAGGACTTTGCAGCTGATTCTCCTCCTCTTACCACTTCTTCCATCTAACAGTTACCATCCCCACCCCACCTTGAAGAAAAGGGTTAACCAACATTGGAAGCAATAGTAGAGGACAACCACAATAATAGAATACCACTTCTTCTTCCATCTACCTCCCACTCAGATTATTATGCATCCCAACCACTACTTTTATCATCCACATCTCTCTTTTTTTTTTTTTTGTCAAAAGTCATTCATATATATCATCAGATGTTTAACACCTACAAGTACATGTACATTATAGCTGCAACTGCCAGATGATCACTTTGTGCAGCCATAGAGGTCCACACAGGAAAGATACTCTTCCACCTAGTTTCGTTTAAAAGGTTAGTGGCGAATTTCGCCAAACCATGACTACAAGTGTTGCATTCTCGCTTAACAAAAGATAAAGTACAACGCCAAAAAGACCTACTCAATGTCCTGATATCTCTCAGGATAATGCTTATGTCAGATAGGTCCTCATTCCTAAGATTCAATTTGTCAACAAGAACTTTGCAATCAGAAAGTACCAAGATGGACGTCCAATTTTCCTTCAATGCTTTGAGCAAGGCAGTTCTGATAGCATGAGCTTCCATGATTGCAGCCTCTCCTGTAGCTGCGGTTGGGATTGACCATGTAGAGATTAGATTTCCCTCATTATCCTTAGCTGCTATACCAATGCCAAACTTATCTCTTCGCTGGTCCACTGCTGCATCAACGTACATGATAGTCGAGTGCTGTTGTTGGAGTACAGCAACAATTTTGTCATTGCTATCAAGCTCAGCACTGTTTTCTTGCTTGTCACATGTGTTTAGTAGGTTTGTCTCTTTAAACTCAAGCCAATCCACGATGGCATATTGGGAGATCCGATACCCTTCGTGGTTGCACAGGTTAAAGTTCAAATTATTTCTCGCCTTCCAGATATGCCAGAGTAGATTGGCTGTCATTTCAATGTGAGCTTTACCATCTCTCAATGTGAGCTTTATCATCCACATCTCTCAATTTACACTAATCCTTGACCACACATGCATCTCACCATTACATACAACTCTATAGATGGTCTTGATTTTTTTTTCGTAACGATAATATCTTTATAACTTAATCTATCATATTCTAAGGGGAGGAGGACCATACGAGTGCATGGAGTCATTGAACGTGGCAAGTCACAAATCATGACCATTTGATAGGAGACAATATTTGAATCCTTAGCCTCTCACCTTCGAGATCTTAGATGTCTTGTAGTGACCAATAGTCTAAATGGCTGTTGGCCTATGGATGGTCTTGATAGGCACTTGTTTTTGAATAGCTGTACAATGGGAGACAATAAAATATTGGAAAAAGCGTGTAACTTCTAGCTGCTGATTCAAACATAGAACAGGAGAATATGGGAGAGAAAGTATGGCAAACCAGTTCAAAGAAATCGGACAAGCTAATTTCTGTGAAATTCAACTACATAGGAGTTGCTTTTATGTCATTTTGCATATAATAGTAACAATACTAAATCACTCACAGTACAGTTAGATGAGTATTTGTACGTTAGATAATATTGCGAAAAGTCATCAACGGGTAATGCTACCTGCCCAGCGCAGCTTAGAACAACCAAACAATGATTTGATAAGAAAAATTTTCCACCTAAAAGTTACTCATGGGCAGAATGAAAAATGACATTAGGAACAGTATTAGAACTCGTATAACTACCAAGGCAAAACAATTTCTCTTAATATTTGATAAGTAAAAGGCTTTTTTTTTTTGGTCCTCTTGGTTTAGGGGAGGTGCAAAGGATACAAAATTTTGATCTACTACTACTCCATAGACAACAATCATAAAAAGTTCAGAAGGATCAGAGTGGAAGATAGAATACCTCAAAGCAAGAGGAGCAAAGAAACCTGGGGTCCTCTTCTTTGAAGCAATAAAAAGAGTTCATCCTAGTGGGATCCATTTTGCAATTCTGCAGGAAATAAATTATGAACTAGTATCCCCGTTAAGTAGGGGTGGGCAAAAAAAGCCGCCGATTCGAAAACCCGATGAATCCGATCCGATCCGAAATATAGGATATCCGATCCAATTTTTCTTAGCAGGGTAAATGAGGATCGGGTACCCTGAGCTGTACGCTGGACCCTCTTTAGCTTTAATACGAAGAACACAAGACAACACACCTACTAAGAAGAGTGGCGCCAAACAGTAACAGAGGACCTGTGCTTACCCCAACACTAGTGTTCATTTATAGCCATGTCTAGAAACTTCAACTATTAAAGAGGCTGGGAATTGATATAATTAAAAACTATTAAAAGTTCTCAACCTGTTAATGAAAAGACAAATGTACCTTACAGTTAATTTCAGTTGTCAAGCTTTTATGACATTAGTCTTTACCCTACCATGGAGTGGTGAATTGTAGAAATAATTAGTCTTCTTAAGAGTTCAAAGGATGCATGGTTTTTGGGTTGTACAATTAATGGCAACTCCAGGTTTTGTTTTAAATATAATAGACATTATTAAAAAGTTAAATTTTTTATCATAGGAGATAGAAGAAAAGAAAAGTTGAAGTGCCAAGGAGTTATCATAACTCATAAACGAGGGGCTAATATAATGACATGCATAGATTTTAACCTACTATTTTAGGTTTTTTCCGAGAACACGATTGTGAACGTAAATTTAGTGCAACCAATAATACATTTTTGTACAAATGATATAAGTTTCATAATTTATGTAGTTTACTCTTTAAATAACATATCTTACTAGGTTTTTAGTAAAAAAATATCACTTTTTTTTCTGAACTTACCAACTTTTATACAAAACTTACTACATTTTGAAAAAGAAAATTCCTATAGAGGAGTGGAGTGGGGGAAGGGGTGGAGCCTAGGATATATAAACCAAGCTAATTGAGGCCTTTAGTACATATCTATATCTATATAAATTTGAGAAGGGATTTTCAGGAACAAGCCTCCACAACCCTTCCCACTCTCAACTCTATTTTTCTAGCATTTTACATTTATCTTATTTCGTAAAAAATATCATGGGCCCATTACATCCCCACATTTCCCTCAAATAAGAAGTTAATACCAACTAAAACTCCCACGTTCTCTCAAACAAAATGTAACTTCCACTTACATTAAATCTCTAACACTCCCACGTTCCCTCAAACAAAAAAATAACTTCCACTTACATTAAAACTCTTCCCACTTACAATATAGTTGGTACTTGGCCCCTGATCCAACGGAATTGAGGATTGCACCTGATCTCTTCCCAACTGCCACGGAATATACTTGGTACTACTTTTGGGAATTACTACCTTTGGGAATTACTCTTACAATTTCACTACATTTAAAACCCTTCCAATCAACTTCCTTCTCGAACCTCTCTAATTAGCTTCACAATGGAACATGGCCGTTTACAGGCATGTCATCAACACCTGAATTTCAAACTCGCAAGATTGCAACGGAGGAAACATCTGCTAATGAAACGAAAAGGACGCCGCCACGGTCCCGCACAAGAATTGGACTTAGGTGCCATTGTCCATAAACGAAAAACGGAGGTTTGGTGGGAATCACGAAGATTCTGTTTTAGTGCCAAAAATGAACTCAGAATCACATCAGTTTTTGTGGTATGGTTTGCTCATTCACTATTATAATCGTCTGTGAATGCAATTTCTGGCTTCTGATTTCAATTATTCAAATATTATAATTTCAATTATATAATTAAAATAATTCGATTATCGTGTTGACTACTGATGTTAATTTAATTTAAATAACTTTAAAGATCCTTGCTTTTGAGGTAATGTTCAATGGCTGATTTGGAAGTATATGGTCACAATGGATGTGTATATAAAGTTTGTTTATCTTATTCAGCTTATGGTGTGAATGATGATCTGATTGTGCGAGTCCAGTGGACAGGAAACTCTTTTCGTATATATAAACTTTGGCTGCAGGGATGATCAACTGTTGGTTATGTTCTGTTCTGTTACCTATCAGGGTTATATGGTTATATAGTTAACTTCGAAATATATACCAACATTGGCTGAAGGAATAATTAGCTAGAAATTTGTAACTTAATTTAATACGTATTTTAATACAATTATAATTTCAATTATTACTAATATTTCCAATATTATAATATGATTGTTGTTCCCATTGTTTATAAGTTTTGGTACTATTTATTCTTTAAACATTTATGATTTTCATTGTAGTTACCATATTATAATGTTATTACTGTTTCCATTGTTTATAAGAATCAATTTACAAATTTCATTTTAATTAAAATTATTAATAAATTTTCCTAACAATATTCCCCATATTATAATATTCTTACTGTTGTCATTGTTTATAAGAAACAATTTAGATTATTAATAAAATTTCCTATATTATAATATTATTACTGGAGTAGGATTGAGCCAGTAAAGTATACTTGAGCCAATTGGCAGATTAAGAGAACTACCAATTGGCAGTACCCCGTTTGTGCCTGGAGCAAGAAAGGACGCTTCACCATGTAATAAAGAGTCAATATTACTTGAAAACTTAAAAGCTGGGAATTCGGTTGACAGTCATGCAACTATGTCCAAGTTTCATTAGTAATCTACAATGTACAGTTTAGGGCTACGTATGATATGATAAAATAGAGGTGCATGTCTCTATTTGGCCCGTGGCTGTGATCGACGCTGGGTTAGTGCCATTTCCTGTCTTCTTGCCTTCATTTTCGTCAAGTGGCCTGTGGCAAGCACCAACTCATGCCGTGTCCAAACTCTCTTCGGATTAAATCTTACACATATATATATATATATATATATATATATATTAAAAAAAAATTTCGAACTCTGGAAAAAATCCTATATTTGTTAAGCATCAAATAAAATGAATCCCCCAACATACTCGAACCTTAGTTATATATTTAGTCGCAAAATTGTCTCAACAGCTTGTGTGTGTGTTGTAGTCGATGGATCCTAGGAATGAGGTTCTAAAAAAAATTAAAATTCATGTCACATCTTGATTGTGCTATGCATGGGCACAATCCAGAATTAGATGGTTTCCATTGTTTATAAGAATCAAGTTAGAAGTTTCGCCACTATTTATTCTTTAAATATTGGTATTTTCTTATACTTACAATTATTAATAATATTTCTAATATTATAATATTATTATTGTTTTCATTGTTTATAAGAATCAAGCCGGTATTATCTATTCTTTATAGATTGCCATTTTCATTATAATTGCAATTATTAATAATATTCCCAATATTATAATATTATTGCAGTTTCCATTGTTTATAAGAATCAAGTTAGAAGTTACGGTACTTATTCTTTGAATATTGGTGTTTCCATTGTTATTTCAATTATTAATAATATTCCCAATATTATATTATTATTGTTGTTTTCATTGTTTATAAGAATCAAGTTAAAAATTTGGGTATTATGTATTCTTTAAAATTTGGGCATATTATTGGGATTATTATTGTACTTCTAAGTATTAATAATATTCCGAATATTATAATATTATTGTTGTTTTCATTGTTTATAAGAATGTGGAAACAGTACCAATTTTCAGGAACAATCATATATTGAACTATTGTTACAAAGTTTCATTTTTTAAAATATACTTTCATGTGCCCGTGATTATAATATTTTACTATTTTTAAATTCTTCTATAGATTGTAATTTTTTTTTAATAATGTAAGCACCGTGCGTAGCACGGGTATTCACACTAGTCTATATAAATTTGAGAAGGGATTTTTAGCAACAAGCCTTCACAAACCTTCCCACTCTCAACTTTATTTTTCTAGCATTTTACATTTAATTTATTTCGTAAAAAATATCATGGGCATGTTACACCCCCCACGTTTCCCTCAAACAAGAAGTTAACTCCCACTAACACTCCTTACACACCTTACTCCAACTAACACTCCTCACCCACCTTCCCACTACAATAAACATTTTTGCAAATCATCTCCATGCAGGCAATGTATACTGGTTTCAAAATATATATGTAATTATGGCAGATCTTAAATATCGGCTTGCACCACATCAGTACCAATTATCATTTGGAAACGATACGAATATAGTGAATATTTTAGATGATTGTGGAACCATACCCCGTTTCAAGTTTAATCTGGTCAAACTAAGAGATACAGAACAACACATGGACAATGATTTGCAATTGATAGGTATTTCATTCTTAATTAACCATACTTCTATTTAAGTTGTATATTTGAACTGGTATTACTTATACTTTTTGATCTTTTGCAGATGTAATTAGTTTAGTTGTATCTGTTGGTTCACACTATCAAACATCTATCAATGATAAAACTAAGTGTGACATACTTTTACTTGACAAAAGGTTAGTTAATAGATTCAATATCTTTAAAATATTTTATATTCTGCAAATTTTGATTTATACTTACCAAAATTCTCTAAATGAAGTTTGACAGTAGTTCGATTGACTTTATGTGATAAATTTGCAACTGATGATGGTGAACACTTGCCTCAAACTGTTACAAAAAACAATGTTTTGCTAGCCTATGGTATTTGTGTGAGAAATTATAAAGGTAATTCAATTTATTTTATTTTATTTTTATAGTTTATCAATAATATGCACATTGTGCAGGACCGTCACTTTATACTATTCGAGCAAGCAAATTGTATGTCAATTACTACTTGAATTTTGCTCAATACCTACACAGTTGGTAAGTTTTACAAATACCAAAATATTAAATTATTAATAATATTTCATACCCTTACGAATATGTATTTGAAAAATTTGCAGGTTTGAGAATGATAAATGTACTCAGAAATTAGTGACATGGTTGCGGTCATGCAATTTTATAATGTCCCAAGCATTGTTGATATCAAATGTTAAGAGAATATCGATATCCAAATATGCAGTTCTACCTACGGTATAATTCCTCTCAATTAATTAAGTAATGAACAAGTATCTACATGTAGTTTAAAATTAATAATTGTAATATATACATTCTTTGGATGGTTTTAGGTTAAATATTTTTGGATACTTGCTTACATTCAAAGTATCAACATAGATAATATATTCCATGAGTTATGCAAAAATTGTGGACAATCATGTCAATCTCATTTTACAAAAATGGTGTATATCCATTGTAATGATGTAGTCGACATTATTGTCAGGTAATTATTTTCATATATTTTGAATTTTAATATAATTTTTTGCATGATACATCACAATTTCTTTTTAACAGATACAATGTTAACATAGAAGTTAGAGATTCCAGTAGTAACCTATACCTCACTCTTCAAGACAAACATGCACGATTGATGTTTCGTTGTGATGCTGCTTATCTTAGAGATTTAAAAACAAAGGTATACATTATTTATATGTATATATTTTTATATAATATTATTTACAAACTGTCTAAAACAAAATATAATTTTGAATTATATATGCTTTTAATTGTCAGGAAAATAGAGGTGCATTGTTCGACCAACACATTAATTCATGCAAAAATCGTGCATTCTCATTTATAGTACAAACTTCACAAAAATCAACAGAATTAATTAAACCCCTAATACTGGCGTTCGTACTTAGAAGTGATTGGTGTGAAGAATATTCACACCTTTGTAGAAGATTATCAAATCAAAGGCAAAATGTTTGTAAGTATTTCATTTACTTATCAAATTAAATATTCAATTATATTTAATTGGACCCTTATGTCGCTCAATTTATGATATAGACTTCTATTTTTTTTTTCAGGATCCAACATTTATCAAAGTGATAGTTTATAAATAATGGAGATGTTTTATCATATATTGAACTATTGTTACAAAGTTTCATTTTTTTAAATATACTTTCATGTGCCCGTGATTATAATATTTTACTTTTTTTAAATTCCTCCATAAATTGTAAATTTTTTCAAAAATATAATTTACTGTGCGTAGCGCGGGTATTTATACTAGTATAAACAATTGCAGAAGCCTTGTAGGATGTATAAACCAAGCTAAAATTAATTGCCTAGTTTACACGTGTCATTAGTTAACAACGGCAGCCTTGTTCTCAGTAATAGTGGAAGAAAATTCTGAGAGGACCCACCAAAAAGATCTGGGAACCCAACCTTAATGGAAAAGTTTAAACTGATAGGTTTCAAATCCTTATTTAAATATTAAACACTCTTTCTCAAACTTGTCAATCAATGTGGGATACAACTTCCTACCGATGAACCTGATAAGTAGTTATCTTTAGGAATAATTTCAGAAACCTCCCCTAAGATTTTTGACATTTTACTGGCTTCCTCTGAGATTTTCAAAATATCAACCATCTCCTCTGTCAGACTGATAGGGCCTGATTATTACAAAATTATATGGTGAAATGACTTAATTACCCCAGAACAAATGTGATATTTCATGATTATGTTAACTGAATTAATTAAATCATCACTAAGTGTGCTTAACTGAAATAACGGCCATATGCAAGGGCGCCAAATTGATGAACCTGATAAGTAGTTATCTTTAGGAATAATTTCAGAAACCTCCCCTAAGATTTTTGACATTTTACTGGCTTCCTCTGAGATTTTCAAAATATCAACCATCTCCTCTGTCAGACTGATAGGGCCTGATTATTACAAAATTATATGGTGAAATGACTTAATTACCCCAGAACAAATGTGATATTTCATGATTATGTTAACTGAATTAATTAAATCATCACTAAGTGTGCTTAACTGAAATAACGGCCATATGCAAGGGCGCCAAATTGAGGTGCCTTTTTTTGCGCCATTTTGTAATTGTAATTGATGCACATGACTTAAGTCTGATTTAGACATAAGATTGAAGGCACACACGCTGCTTCATACAGTAAGATGCCAAAGTATGCTATTCTTCTAAGGCAATATAATCCCGGCAGCATATGCAAAACTCATGAATCACCCAACAAGATGCATTTTCATCTGTTGCTACTTCATTTTGCTGTTATATAGAGTTTCTTGCAAGAGTATGGTTGCAGAGAGACGTTAGAAGCTGTTTCGAAAGAGCCATTGGTTGCTAGTTTCCAAAATGTAATAGCAACCTAGCCTTTGATGAGAGTTTCAAATACACCTCCCAAATTTTCATTCTTGTTATATGCCTAGGTACTACTCATTACAAATTAATCCACTAATGACAATCTCAAGGGTAGCTGTGGAATGAAGTTTTTTTCTCTCTCCTGATACACATTTTATATTATTTATGTTTTTGAAATTGGTTGGATTTGTTATTGCCTAATTAGCTTTAGGGGAGGTGGTTCATATTTTGAAAACCTCAAGGAAAGCCTGTAAGACTGTCAGAAACCTCATCCCCTTATCTTTACTAATCATAATGGGTAGCTGCCATTTAATTGTTTCCACGAGTCAATGGAAAATATTCCTGAAAATGAATTTGTAGAACATGGATTCTCTTTTTCTAAATTATGTATTACATATCCAAGTTGTTGTAAAAAAGGTCCGTATTAGTGTTATCAAAACTATGTAACCATAGACTGTTGCCATGCTTCCTCAAATAAAATAATTGAAAAAAAAGGCTCCGATGCTTTCTCCAAGTTCAGGCTTCTTTACCACTTTTTCAGTTGCTCATAATGTTTGGATAGAATATGATTTGAAATATTACCAGAAATAAAACACTATAACACTTTTTGTCATGTAATACATATAAACAAAAATATGATTGAAAAAATACTTATGGTACAAATAAAATGGTATTTAAAATATAATAACTTTTCTTGAAAATTTGTTCATTTGCTGCTGGTGGCGTTACCTTCGGATGTAATAGATTCGTAGAAAAATTCATCTCACAATTTCCATTGCCTAATGAGCTACTGAGATGGACTCATCCCATTACTCGTTATTTGCCAAAGTCACAAGAATCAACTCTTCAACACAAGAAAAATTTCTGAGAGAATCATGAGATAAAGTCATTGTGCTAATTAACAAGAAATGTCAAGGGAAACTTAGAAAAATTAGACAGATCCAAACTTTGATCCCCCTGAAAATTTCATAGATTCTTGTTTCCTCATTAATGAATAGCATTGTTTTAAAAGGTATTTCTAGAGTAAGCCCCGGGCGAGCCTCGAGAAGAGGTGAGACCCAAGTGCCCCAGGGCATTTAGGTCTTTCAGGGTGTTTTTTTTCATTTTTTTTTAATTTTAAAATTTGATTTACTATTTTATCGTCCCTATATTTGTTTCCTATACTTATTATTGTTTAATAATTTTGAAAAATGATTCTTTGGTCTTTCTCTTATTTTTGAGGCTTTTGGTTATTGATTTGTTCCCGCAATGCACAACAGCAGTCGTGCAACACGATTTCCTTTGGAAAAGTAAGAGCGACAGGACAAAGAACAAAAGCAACGGGGTACTACTGAAACAGCAGAACGGGATACATTGCCAAACCATGGCAATCTCCTGATTAGCTGCCAAAGTTTTTTTTTTTTTGTTTTTTTGACGGACATTGCCAAAATTTCTGACTCAATTATTGTGCAGCAGAAGTGGGACTACCATTCCCAGCTGTATCAGACAGTCATCTTATCTTCCCCTATAAAGTATGTATAAACTTGCCTTGATGTTCATTGGAGTTTCCCAACTTTCTCGTCATTTTACCTACTGCTCATTCAAGACTTCCCCTATTTCTCTCGGCAACTCTCTGTGTCTGATCATCACCTTGGTTTTTCAATTAATCAAACAAAAAGAGGTATGTAATTTATATTTTCCATCACCCTCTCTTCGGTTCAGCTATGTGAGTCGCATTTAGGATTCTGTCACCAACTTGGAGAAAAATAAGGCATTAACAACATAGACATGCATTTCTGGAAAAGGAATATCCATGGACATTATCATATGTAATAATGCGTTTTGAAAGAAGGGCTTTGAAGTTGACAAGCTTTGTCATTGGTGATAGCAGTGAAGAAGAATCCAGTACAAAATTGGACATATTGATCAAACAAAAAGAGGTATGTAATTTATATTTTCCATCACCCTCTCTTCGGTTCAGCTATGTGAGTCGCATTTAGGATTCTGTCACCAACTTGGAGAAAAATAAGGCATTAACAACATAGACATGCATTTCTGGAAAAGGAATATCCATGGACATTATCATATGTAATAATGCGTTTTGAAAGAAGGGCTTTGAAGTTGACAAGCTTTGTCATTGGTGATAGCAGTGAAGAAGAATCCAGTACAAAATTGGACATATTGACTACAGATTCCTAAAATGGACTTCCATTCATATTAATATGTAAATACAAAAATGTGGGTCCATATGCAACAACCAACAAAACTGTGACACCCCAAGACACAGAACAACGGACATCAGTTCAATGAACACTCATTATTCTACCAGCAAAAGGAATTTGAAAAGTACCTCAGCTATAAAGTGGGAACAAGCAAACTTCAAAAGTAGAAAGAATCAGCAAATGAGAATTACCTTCTTGATACACCAGCAAAGCAGTGAACCAATACAGACCCTTCTTGTCTACTACGGTCAATAAAATCTAAACAAACATCCAAGTAATCCAATAGATCCTCACTCTCTGTATCTCTCAATGGTACAGCCATCCTTGCAAACTTCAAATCCTTCCCTGCTTTCTCCAAGTAATACAGCACCTTTTCTGGTGCCAGAGAACTCTTGGACCCATCACCTGAATCATCCTCTGTTCCTGAACGCCCAACATACACCTTACGAATCTCTTCTAGGGATCAGAATCTCCCTTCGCCATTCTGAGAAAAATGAAATTGATGTGGAGCTGAGAACTGATAATATATGAGTAATTTCACCACTACCATGCTGGAGAAAATCTGCAGCAGCTCCAGTATTGCCAATAAATAGATTCTCCCGCACCAGGTATGGCATATCACACAAATGATATTGCTGCTTCTACAAACTCAAATCTTATGTGCCTGTTATATTAAAAGATTAGTCTTTCTTAAAAAATATAAGCCAGACTTGACATTTCATCAGTACCTCATTTGGAGATGCAAAATTAATTCAACAACCGTAAATTGGATATTTGCTTTGATCAAATTGAAGGAAAGTACCTCCCGCCCCCAACCCAAAAAAAAACCCCAAAAAAATGATCATTATCATCAGATTAGATAACTAGCAAAATAACTAAAGTACATGACGGATTAACTTTTTACCAAAAAGAGTAACTTTACACATACCATTATGATTCGGGAAATGATGCACTCTCATTTGCTCGATGGTTACGTTATAAAAATAATTATGGAATCAGAGTTTAATAAATTAAACACAACAATCAACCACCATGAATTTCACTTGTGAGAAATGTGCCCAAGCATACTTTTCAATTGTCCAACATTTTCTCTAAAGTTGATGTAGTGGTTCACAAAAGTTTATATATGCATACTAACAGGTCTATATATGATAAACCTATATGTCCGTTATATCCCTTTCCTTTGATGAACTATGTAGCAAGAACATGACATCTAATGCAAATTAGACAGCATCTATAGCAGGAACAACACTAATTTTAGTTCACTTTCACATTGAATTCATTCTTTCAATCAATAAACCACTGGTTACACCAATAAAACACGAGTTCCTCCATGCACCGGGTAAAAGTTTCATTTCACGAGCGGATCCACATGTTGAACACCTAGTCATTTCACAAGATTCGATTATACACGTGGCGTGAATCTAAAGCTACTTGTGTAAAAAATTTACTACTACCCTGATAGTGTATATAAAATCAAATCATGCAACACAGATATATGTCTGCTCCTTTTCCAATCTTTTCATTAGTCTACCTTCAAAGACACAAATTCCAGACACATACAACATTAAACAGACATGTCAATGTGCATATCACCCCACAAAATTCACTACCAAAAAGAAAGAACAAAAAAAAAATCACCAAAAGCTTCCGTTTTTCTCCTTTTTGCCCACAAAAAAGATAAATGAAGCAAAACCAAACAAAAGTTGAATCAAATCTAAAAATATCGAAAACATGTCATCCAAAAATAAGAATTAAACATACCTGGTAACAACCCTTCACCCAGAATTTTATTTTCCTTTCTTTTCTCAACTGTTTTCTAAACCTATTTATTGTATACAAAGCAAAAGATAAGACAAAAAAAAAATTAAACTCAAGTACACAATCTTTGATTTCAATAAAGAACACACACAGGTGGGAAGATTATATTTATAGGCATATATCATTGTATCTATACCTGAAGAAGTTAAGGGGACCTACCGGTGGAAGTATATTCCGGCTAGTGAAGTCAGATTACCAGCGAAGGGTAAAGCAAAAAGTTCTTGGTATCACTAAATCCCTGCGTCTGTCCTTAGGGAATGCGCTCTTGTTTTCTTTAATTTCCGTCTCATTTTCAAAGTTTTTTTTTTTTTTTTTGTCGATTGGGAGTTTCACACGTGTAACGGGGGCTGTGCAGAATCTTTGGCACGTGTAGAACTCAATGAAAGGAAATTGAGAATTATTTCACCTCTTTGATTGGTATGGCTTGCATGTTTGGTCAAGATTCATTTCCATGCTAGGAGAACTTGACAAAGTATAGACACTCGTAGCACAGTAGTACTGTTATCAACTCGAAAGCCTAAAACCTCGATCAAGCTCAGTTCGCCAAGCTCGAACTCTCGACTCATCACCTATTCAAGCAGTTTCATTGGACTCCTTAGTTCGGATATATATGTCATTTCACATTATAT
Organism: Coffea eugenioides; assembly: GCF_003713205.1. Classification (NCBI taxonomy): domain Eukaryota; kingdom Viridiplantae; phylum Streptophyta; class Magnoliopsida; order Gentianales; family Rubiaceae; genus Coffea; species Coffea eugenioides. The sequence continues at coordinate 25,050,936 of NC_040040.1, read as the reverse complement.
AGGAATAGAATTAAACATTACGCTATTCTTTGATTTTCATCCAAAATCATTTCTTATTATCAACGAAAATTTCACAACTTGATAGGATTCTGAATATATCATTAGTGCTGGGATATGCATGTTTCTTGGTTAGAAATTGGGAGGATCTTACTTGACTACGTTGTTCTAAACTTCTAGTCCTTGTTCCTACCTTAAGCATTTAGTTCTTTTTTCCATACATGATGGAATATAGCATATTAATTAGACTAAACAGACAAAGACTTTTATCTTGATTGTTCACTACTAGATTAACGTATCACTGCAAATAAAGTACTAGATTGTTTGTATTTGTCTATTAGAAACATTTCTCTATTATAAACTTTTGTATTACACTAGACAGGAATGACTGAACTCAAATACTAAATACTTTTAGTGCTTGATAATACACAGCTATTTTTCTTTCTTTTTTGGATCATGCTTTTCTTGCCTTTAGGTTGTAATGGTTATACACTAAAGCAAGTTCCCTATTATCTGTTGAATGGAGGATCTCATTCCACTGCTCGATCTGGACTTGAACTAAAAAACTCGAGCTCGAACTTGTTGAACTTTTAAAGTTAGTTCAAGCTCGAGCTCTATACACTTTTACCTTGTTCAAGTTCGAGCTTGAATGAATTTAGTTTATTGGAGCTTGATCAAATTCAAGTGACATAAAATAATATTTACATAATACCAAACAAGAGAAAAGATAGCCATTTCATAATAATACTTATAAAATATTTTGTTTTTGAAGTTCGATTGAACTTAGTTAAGCTAGCTTGATGAACTTGTTAATATGTTCGAGTTGTTCAAACTTGACTCGAACTTGAGTTTTGATAAGATAAACTTGCTACTAGCTCTATTGAGATCGATTTGTTTGCACCCATTGTGATACAATTTGGTGATTGCTCGTGTGATTTTAGTGGTCAACAAACTGAAGTCAATATCATAGATTTTGAACTTACTGATTTGTGTAGTTTGCTGTAAGCTATTTTCGTTTTTAAATATAGGGTAAATTCCACTTTTTGCCCATGTGATTTAGTGTTTTTCTACATAATCCCCTATAGTTTCAAAAGCTATACATAACCTCCTCATAGTTTAGATTAAAGTATCAAAATGATGGAAATAGTCATTCTTAACAGAACTTTAAAAAATGTCGAAATTACCCTTATAAATACATGACACACTAACCCCGTATGATTTTTATATTTTACCATATAACCCTCTTATGATTTAATGTTTTACCATATAACCCCCTTATGATTTTCAAAATGTACACATAACTCCCCTTGGTTAATAAATAAATTTCAACTTTATATAAGGGTATTTTTGACATTTTAGATGACTCCATTATGAATCAATATTTCCATCACTTTGATATTTTAATCCAAACCATGAAAGAGTTATGTATAGTTTTTAAAACCATAGGAGGGTTATGTATAGTTTTTAAAACCATAGGAGAGTTACGTAAAAATATATTAAACCATAGGAGGGTAAAGTGGAATTTGTCCTTAAATATATGTATATATATATATGTATGTGTGCATATTCTATATGATATACTTCCTTTTATGTCAAAGAACTAGTTGCCCATGAATTCAGGCGAATTCCAAAAGCTCGCTCAAGCACTTTGTTAAAAAAACTGTTAGTTAAACATATGAAATCGTTAATTTCAGTAGCAATATTTTAGTCCTTCAACAAATGATATTGCAAAAAAATAAAAATGTTATTTAGTGTAGAATTTTGAGCGCATGTAGAAACTAAATGATAAATGAATGCAATTTTGACAAGAAGATTTTGATATCAATCTCTTATGCCATTGGCAAAGTTACCTTTCCTACATGCCAATGGTTAAATTAGGTCACCCTTGGAGTTCACTACAGGTCATCACAGGTTTGAAGTCCTGTTTATGTTATAAAAAAAAAAGTCCTGTTTATAGCCCAGAACAATTTGTAGATGGTGAAATGCAATGTGGGTCTAATGTAGTAATCATGCTTATACTGATTTTGAATTCATGCTTGTCGAGTTTGTTCTTCTTTCTAGAAGGTAAATGGAGTGTCGACTATATATATATGGGTAAAAAATAAAAAGTCCCCTGTGGTAAAATTAATACACAGAAAAACCCTCCATAGTTTTAAAATATACAACACGACCACTTATGCTTTGAACTAAATTGTAAAGGTGACAGAATCCGTTAAATTTAACGGAAATGGACAAAATGACCAAAATGCCCTGATATAATTAAACAAAGGACAGTTCAAAAAAATCATTTGTTTTATTCTCTAAATGGAGAGAATTGAGGGTTAAGGGGTAGAATAGGTTTATTTGATAAAAATTAGGTATAAAAAAAATTTTTTAGGTTCCAATAAGTTATTTCTGTTAAGTTTAACGGATTCTGTCACCTTTACAATTTAGTTCAAAGCATGAGGTGTCGTGTTGTATATTTTGAAATCATAGGAGGCTTTTCTGTGTATTAGGCTTATCACAGGGGGTGTTTTTGTTTTTTACCCTATATATATATATATATATATAGCAAATTATCTGGGTAGCCACTGAACTTTTAGAATAGTCAAAATTTGCCCACAAATTATTAATAGCATATTTTTACCTATTGAACTATCAAATGTGTATATTTTTTTTTATCATTTCGCCTAATTTCATTGTTAACTCTGCTAACTCTAAGGGTCTGCATGATTTACGAGACTTATTATTAATTTTTAGATATAACAAAATTAATGATGGAATCAGATGAAATGGTCCAAAATTTATACTCTTAATAGTTCAATGGGTAAAAACATATTATTAATAGTTGAGTGGTCAAAATTCAACTATTCAAAAAGTTTAGTGACTACCTAGATAATTTGCTCCGTGTGTGTGTGATTCTTCTAGCTGAAATTGAGTTTAAAGAATATAGAATCATATATATATATATATATATATATATATATATATATAATAAAGTCATATTCTCATCCTTATCCTTTTAGTTTATCTCTTTCCTACGTGACTTATTGACATAGCAAGTACGTGCAACGAGCTCTGATAGGGTATAATTTGTTAGTAAATTTATTATTGATTTCCCCTTCTATCCCTGACAAATATTGTGTTAATTGCTGATATTTACTCATATTTGGTATTTGGAATCAATTTCAGGAGTGAAGTGATAAGTGACTAATTTACGTAATAATTGTCTAATATTTTATATTATTTTTAGTCACTTTGGTTATAATATTGGAAGAAAATGAATCATTTTGGCTATAATTGGTGAATAAATGTTTTTAAGTGATTAGATGAGGTTTTTATCACTTTTTACTTGGATTTTGTGTATTTTGACAGTTTTGACATATTTTCGTATTTCGGCTATAACTTGAGTTACAATGATCGGATTGGGATGATTCTTGAACTCATTTGAAGATAAGAGATAGATCTACAACTTTGGTGAAGACATCTGAATCCAGTTTGAAGGTTTTCCAGGTCAAAATGCCGAATTACAATAGCAAATTTCTACTGGTCGAAGCTGGAACAAGGCATGGAGAAGGAAAGGGTATTTCAGTCATATCTCAGCCTACACAGATCCAAATGAGGTGATTCTTGATGCATTGGAAAGATAACTTAAAAGGCTACAACTTTCGTGTTTTAGACATGAGCTGGTTCAGCCTCTAACATCAAGAAAAGATCGGTTGAAGTTGGGCCAAAAACAGAGCAAGTGATCCACACTCGGATCCACTATTCATCCGAACCCTCGGCTGTTTCTGGGTTAGTGGATCCGAGGCACTGTAGCAGCTCGGATCACTGTAGCAGCCCAGATTTACTGTAGCAATCCGGCCGGAACTTGGCCGGATTTGTGGCCGGATTTATGGCCGGATTGTGGTCAGAAAAGGATGCTTTGTACGCGTAAAACTCAATTTCACCTCCACCAACTCACATGCGATGCTAGACATGTGAGAAACATTACCAGCTGTAAGGAGAAAGTGTAAAGCTTCATTTCTTGACCACCTTTCATCATTAAATAGCCAAATTCATTGTAAGAGAGAGAGAGAGACATACGGGAGAAGTTTGGAGTGCAGAGATGTAGCTCTTGCATTTTCTGAGTAGTAGCAGTAGGTTAGTATAGAGTAGAGTGTTATCCATTGTTGTTTATTAGCTAGATGAAGAAGAATATGGAGGATGAAGAAGGTAAGGAGATGAACTCATGTGACAAGGGTTACATTCCTTCCAAACTCTTTATCTTTTGTATTTGATTCCAAGTTTGGTTAATATACAAGTTTTGGATTTTGTGTTCAATGTGTGTGTTTAAAGTTTAAGCCTTGGGTTTGGTTGAACTTTCTATGATTGTTAGTGTTTATTATTTGGTTATTTGATTGCTATGATTTGAGCAAGTTATTTAGCACTTTGGCTCTTTAAATCATGATTAATCTGGTACCATTGATTGTGATTATCTAAGGTGTTGTTTCTACAATGAAAATTGAGATTTAACACTGGTTCAAGAAGTGCTAAACATAGGGAGTACACTCACGAAAGTAGATGTGCATCTATGTGGTTTTTAGTGATTCATTTCATGTAATTTCATTGAAGAAATGAACTTGTAGCTAATTTCATAACCATGAGAATAGGTATGGATTAGTTATAAGTATAATTGATTCACTACGAAAGTAGGATTCAAATGCATAAGGAAATTACACCATAACTAGCCTAGATGTAGTAATTAATGATCCAATTATAGCACTTGCATGAGTAGTTAGGGATACCACAACCTAAGGAGCTTTCATTTGCTATTTTCTTGCATAATTTCAGTAGGTTTTAATTTGTTATAATTAATTAATAGTCTAAATAATAGAGAAACTTTAGTAATACCGGTAATTGTTCACTCTTCCCTGTGGGATCGACCCGATATATACCCTAAACTACTAGTTGATCTGTATACTTGCAGTGAACGGGTGTAATTCGGTATTTTTTTAACTTGTACGTATGTAAAATACCCGTCAAATTTTTGGCGCCGTTGCCGGGGAAGATTTGGCAATATCGGTGTGAAGAGTAACTTTATTAGTTTAGACATATTATTAGTTATACTGTGAATGTTATTTTCTGTGTTTTATATGTGTATGTGTTTTATCACCTATTCTTCTTACTAATTTTGCTCTTAAGTTGTTTAAAAGCAATTTTAGGTGATGAGAAGGGTAGGACAATTTGGAGGACAATGCTTGAGAAATGGAAGATTGGTAATGGATGGTTACCAAGTGCAAAGCTCCTTTAATAGAGGTAACCAAGAATTCACTAAGTGTATGTCTTTTGAAGATGGTTTAAGGTGCTTAAAGGCAAAATTTGATGTAATTAAGTTACAAGTTCAATTAGACACAATTATGCATGAAATTGAGCAAGGGAGGGATGTTAATGCTTTTAATTCTTATCATGTGATTTGTGACTTGTGTGGAGGTTATCATGCTACTAATACATGTAGGCAAGCACCAAATGTGGATTATTATGATGAATTGGAGCATTACAATCCCTGTTTTGATCGATATAGTGCTAATTGGAGCAATTATCCTGCTTATGGTTGGGATAATCAATGTACATATAGTGATTATTCATATTTTTATGATTACCAACTTGAAAGTGTCCAATATGAATCAAAACCATCTTGGGAGTTGGCAATAGAGAAGTTAGCTAATGCACCTCTACCTTGGGAGTTAGAAAGTGAACCATTAGCTAATGATTCTAATGCATCTTGGGAGCTAGCTGTAGAAAATTTTTCTAATCAATTTGATTTAGCAATAGAAAAGCTAGCAAATGCAACTTCCGATCGTTTTGATAGGATTGAGGAAAGAATAGATGAATTAGCTTCTCACTTTGGTCGAATACATGAGCAATTGAGTGCATTGTGTGAAGTTATTTCTTCTAATAATTTGCAAAATGATCTAGCATAAATGGTGGGAATGTTATATGTGAAAATGGGTTGCATTTTGATGAAAATGATGAATCTCAATTGTGTTTCAATGAGCAAATGTCCATTTCACATGATAATATCTTTGGAACTAACTTTGAATCTCAAGAGGTGAGTTTTAATGACTCATTTTTCACCCCTCTTGAGGAGTGCATTGAAAGTATAGGTTCTAAAGGTATTCCTGCCCAAGATACTCTCATGACATTTCCTTTGGTAAGTTCTCAAGTGGTGCATATTCAAGGTAATATCTATGAAACACTTGGAATATGTAAGTCACTTCCATCTCTCAGATCATTAGATCATGTGGCTTTTTCTATTAAGTCACCTTACAATGATCCACCAAGGCATAAAATGGTGGATTATTCGTTAACTAAACCTCCTTGAAAAATGAGGTGAAATAGTCAAGCTATTGACTTTAAAGAAGCGCTTATTGGGAGGCAACCCAATGTTTGTTTAAATTGCTGTTACTTTGGAGTGATTTTATGTTTAAAGTATAAGTTTGAGTAATTTTGTTGTTTTTCATTTGTAAATTTTGGAAAAGTGACCAAATGAGGTGAAAAGGCGAAGTTTGATCAAAGATCTCAATACCTCAAATTCAGTAATTGTGGTTTTTGATGCATTAAAGAGGTTTAGAATGCATGTTTAGATCATTTTACATGTGCGTGAATGGTTTATTTTGACATAGAAATGATCTAGGGTGTATTTTGAATAATTGGGGTCAAACTGAAAATTGCAAAATTTCTGCAATAAGTGCAGATTCAATGGATCCGAGCTCGGATCCATATGGATCCGAGGCCTCGGATCCACTTCTGCAATCAGAGAAAAACTTCGAGCTTCTTGATCCGAGCTCAATCATCATGATCCGACCTCGGATCCTTTTAAAAACGAAGGCTTTGATCACTTTTCAACTCCACTTTTCAACTCCACTTTTCTTCATGTTGGCTTGTTTTTAGTAAGTTTTAGTTGTTCGATTAATGTTTTTGTGTGTTTTGTAGGTGGCAATGGCAAGAGTTCATGCAAATGATCTCAATTGCAAAGGTGTTTATATTAAGGCAAAAAGGGAGTTTTCATGTTCAATTGCTGCATTTCATGCATTTAAAGTGTTTCATGTTTAAGTTATATTCATGCATGATCATGTTAAATTTGAATTTTATTCAAAGAACATGAAGTAGGTTGAATGTGGAAGGTTGGCCAAGCAAATTTGGAGGAAAAACTGCAGAAAACAGCTTTTTCTGCAGCAAATCCGGCCATAAATCCGGCCAAATGTTGGCCGGATTGAAGGCCGGATAGTCAGGGGAGAAAAGAAAATTTTTTCGAGCATTCTGGACAGAATCCGGCCAAAATCCGGCTGGAAATCCGGCCAAGAAAGTGGCCGGATATGCAACAGTAAAAAAAAAAAAAAAAAATTTCTGCCCAGAATCCCTCCACGAATCCCTCCAATTTCTGGCCGGATTGTGAACAGTAACCAGCGTAAGATGAATCCGTTTCACGGATTCCTCACAATTTTTCTCCCTTCTTCTTCAACCCAACTCACACACTAACACCTCAAACACACACCACTCACTAAAACACCACTTCTCACCATTTAATCTTCAAATAACCTTCACCAAATCACTTTCTCCCATCCTCTAGAGTGAATTTCATAGTTCATATTTTTTCAAAAACAACTCTAAAGTGGTTTCAAGCTTACCATTAGTTAGGGTTCTACCTTCTTGAAATCACTCAATTGAGGTCAAATTGGAGTAAGTTTCTTGGGGGTTTTCACATCATATTCATCTCTAATCATCACCAAACCACCTTGAGGTAACAATTCTTCACCTAACTTTATTATTTGAATTTTGCCATGATTGAATATTTTCTATTTTTAGGCAATTTTTAATATGTGAAGTTAGGTGCATTTATTTCAGCTTATTGATGCTATTGGTGATTGTTAGTGATAACTATATTTTGTGATTTGCATTTATTGTACTTATTTGGTGAATTCTTGCTAGTTTTATGCTTAATTTGGCTTGATGACGAAGTTGCATATTAAGTAGCCAAATGTAGCATTTTAATTAGCTTAGTGGGAGTTTTTTATATTTATGTGAGTAATTTAGATTATCTAATGAATGAAAAGGTGCTTGATTGAATGATTTTGTGAATTCTTAGGTAATTCTAAAAGAAGAGGTGAATTGAAGATGACCTTAATTGATGAAATTCATAAATGCACTTACAATTTTTGTGGTTCAATAGTTTTTAGTATTTCATGAATTCTCACGAAGGTCATTTATATTTTGGTTCGGTGTGTTTGCCTCCATTTTGAGATTACTTTTGTACTTGCGAGGATTTGATCATTGATGACAAAATGTATAAATGGAACTTATTTTGTTCATGATTGTGGATTTTTTGTGTGAAATTAGCTTCCCTTTGCTTTGGATACTAATGCATATATTTGATTAGCAAAGATTAGCTCATTTCATGTTTTTATCCCTTGAACATTGTATGGTTCCACATGCTTGATCATTTTTCCTTTTTCCTTGACTTGCATGTTTTCTTCTTGTTGATTGCAACAGTTTATTTTTAAGAAATTTATTTGTTTTGATTTTGTCTTTTTCAGGGTGCAATAAGTGAACTCTCCATTCTTTCTCAAATACGGTTGGAAATTCATCACTTGGACATGGATTCGGATTGCGCAAGTTCAATTGAGCAGTATTTTCTTTTACTCTTTATTTATTTTCCTTTTCTCACATTGAGGACAATGTGAAGTTTAAGTGTGGGGGAGGAAAATACTGGACTTGCATTTACTTGCCATGTGATGATATTTTATGAATCTAAATGTTTAGAAATGTTGGAATTGTGTTTGAAATGCTTGCCATGTGGATAATTTGTTAGAAAATAGGTTTGTTGGCAGGGAGTTTTCATCCATTTATAAGGAGAAACTCTATAAAAATTTTTCTAACATCTTGTCCAATATTTCACTATGGCCCAAAAGTTCTTCAAATTTTTGCATTTTCATTCAAAAAGGGCTAATTTGTTCCAACTTTAAATGTTTAATTCTTCCAATTGTTGAAACTTTATATGTATTTTGGAAAGTTTAGTCCTCATTTAACTTGAAAATGGTTATTATGCAATTAGGATTTTTGCATTTTAGAAAGTATATTTGGTAAAGTGAGGAAAATTATGCCTATAATTTTACATGTTTAATGAAATTTCTTCTCTTTACTTAATTTTATAAGTAAGTGATTGACATATTGATAAAAGGTTATACTCCTCCTTTGATTAGTCTTATATATTTTCTAAGAGGGAATATCTATTTATTGTAAAAAAAAAAAAGAAAAAAAAAGAAAAAAAGAAGAAAAGAAAGAAAAAAATTATTCTACTCCAATGATTTTTGTACCGAGTAACCGGGGGTTGGCATCTACAAATGTCGATTTTCGCGTAAAAAGGTACTTGAATTAAGAGTATGCATTGCAACTTGAATAAGTGAAATGTTGAGTAACCGGGAATCTTCACCTAAAAGTGTCGATTTTCGCGTAAAAAGGCATTCTCACTAATTAAGTAAAATTAGTATGAATAAATCCCTCTTAGATGTAAAATTTTGAGAAAAAGATGATTATAGGAGGAGGAAGGCTATAAATCGACTATGTGATTTGCTTATTTATGAAATTAGGTTAGGGTAAGAGATTACATTTAACTTGTTGAATTAAGGTATAATTATCTTTCCTTTACTTGATATTATGAGTATTTAATGTAATTTGAACAATTGTATAATGATTATTTTTCAGGTCATGAGGAATTAAATTTGACAAAAGTGCATATATTGTTTCACCTCTTAAATCATTGTAGTTGATTATGTGTGGATTGCTTGAGGATAAGCAATGATTTAAGTGTGGGGGAGTTTGATAAGTGACTAATTTACGTAATAATTGTCTAATATTTTATATTATTTTTAGTCACTTTGGTTATAATATTGGAAGAAAATGAATCATTTTGGCTATAATTGGTGAATAAATGTTTTTAAGTGATTAGATGAGGTTTTTATCACATTTTACTTGGATTTTGTGTATTTTGACAGTTTTGACATATTTTCATATTTCGGCTATAACTTGAGTTACAATGATCGGATTGGGATGATTCTTGAACCCATTTGAAGATAAGAGATAGATCTACAACTTTGGTGAAGACATCTGAATCCAGTTTGAAGGTTTTCCAGGTCAAAATGCCGAATTACAATAGCAAATTTCTACTGGTCGAAGCTGGAACAAGGCATGGAGCAGGCAAGGGTATTTCAGTCATGTCTCAGCCTACACAGATCCAAATGAGGTGATTCTTGATGCATTGGAAAGATAACTTAAAAGGCTACAACTTTCGTGTTTTAGACATGAGCTGGTTCAGCCTCTAATATCAAGAAAAGATCGGTTGAAGTTGGGCCAAAAACAGAGCAAGTGATCCACACTCGGATCCACTATTCATCCGAACCCTCGGCTGTTTCTGGGTTAGTGGACCCGAGCTCGGATCCATACGGATCCGAGGCACTGTAGCAGCTCGGATCACTGTAGCAGCCCAGATTTACTGTAGCAATCCGGCCGGAACTTGGCCGGATTTGTGGCCGGATTTATGGCCGGATTGTGGTCAGAAAAGGATGCTTTGTACGCGTAAAACTCAATTTCACCTCCGCCAACTCACATGCGATGCTAGACATGTGAGAAACATTACCAGCTGTAAGGAGAAAGTGTAAAGCTTCATTTCTTGACCACCTTTCATCATTAAATAGCCAAATTCATTGTAAGAGAGAGAGAGAGACATACGGGAGAAGCTTGGAGTGCAGAGATGTAGCTCTTGCATTTTCTGAGTAGTAGCAGTAGGTTAGTATAGAGTAGAGTGTTATCCATTGTTGTTTATTAGCTAGATGAAGAAGAAGATGGAGGATGAAGAAGGCAAGGAGATGAACTCATGTGACAAGGGTTACATTCCTTCCAAACTCTTTATCTTTTGTATTTGATTCCAAGTTTGGTTAATATACAAGTTTTGGATTTTGTGTTCAATGTGTGTGTTTAAAGTTTAAGCCTTGGGTTTGGTTGAACTTTCTATGATTGTTAGTGTTTATTATTTGGTTATTTGATTGCTATGATTTGAGCAAGTTATTTAGCACTTTGGCTCTTTAAATCATGATTAATCTGGTACCATTGATTGTGATTATCTAAGGTGTTGTTTCTGCAATGAAAATTGAGATTTAACACTGGTTCAAGAAGTGCTAAACATAGGGAGTACACTCACGAAAGTAGATGTGCATCTATGTGGTTTTTAGTGATTCATTTCATGTAATTTCATTGAAGAAATGAACTTGTAGCTAATTTCATAACCATGAGAATAGGTATGGATTAGTTATAAGTATAATTGATTCACTACGAAAGTAGGATTCAAATGCATAAGGAAATTACACCATAACTAGCCTAGATGTAGTAATTAATGATCCAATTATAGCACTTGCATGAGTAGTTAGGGATACCACAACCTAAGGAGCTTTCATTTGCTATTTTCTTGCATAATTTCAGTAGGTTTTAATTTGTTATAATTAATTGATAGTCTAAATAATAGAGAAACTTTAGTAATACCGGTAATTGTTCACTCTTCCCTGTGGGATCGACCCGATATATACCCTAAACTACTAGTTGATCTGTATACTTGCAGTGAACGGGTGTAATTCGGTATTTTTTTAACTTGTACGTATGTAAAATACTCGTCATGAAGCAGAAAATTACCAAAAAGGAGGGACTTGTATGGAAAAATGCAGACTTCTAAGGGCTTCAACCTTTGGGTCCTTGAATTGGTGGGGACCACAAGCTAGTGCAAGGCATTTAGTCATTTGGGCTTTTCAAAGAAAGCAACGTAGAGAGACTTGGAACAACAAGTACTTTGGAGGCTTTGTCCACATGTGCGGGGACCACGGATAAGAAGCATGAGTCATTTGGACTCTAGGAAAAGAAACGTACAAGACTTTGAATTTGGTGTGGGGACCACTAGAGATAGCATTAGACTTCCTTTTGGCTTTAAAAAGGGGGAAACGTACGAGAGGTTGGGGAGAATCAATAGTTTTAGTTTAGGCTTTGAGCATAGTTTTTAGTTTTCTTTTCTGAGCTCTTTCGCATGGTTGTTCTCCATTAATGGAGGACTAACCTCTTAATTCTAGTCAAGGGGACAACTGAAGACTTGGTTCAACAATTACTGTGAGATCTAATTTATTTTAATTGCTTCCTTAATTTATTGGTATTTATATGTTTCCTGCTTTTAATTGCTATAGCTCGTGTGAGTGATTGAATAGATGCGCAATATTTAATTATTCACATAGGCTATTTTGCTAAATAGGGATAATTGAATCCGTAATTGTTCGTTATCTTTATCTCAGTAGCAGCTGGCGTAATTGGGTTTATGTCAGGGGAACATACGATCTAACTTAAACAAACCCTCGTAGCGTGTTTGTTAGTTAGGATTGGGTCTTTCTAATTATTAATGCAATCTAGAAATTAAACCCTACGGTCGTACCTAGGGTTGTTTTTGGGTTAGAGAAATAGTTAACGGTCGTACCTTAACTATCGAGAAAGTAAGGAAAGGTTGGTTGTTTATCGCGTGCATGGCAACTATAACTAATCTATTAATAAATGTGGAATTATCTGTGAATCAATGATCAGTGCCTGAACCATTTCTGAAGTGTACCCTTGGCTAGAGTTTCTCTTAATTATTTCTTTTAATCAATTATTTTCTGCACTTAATTTATTTAGTTAGCATTTAATCCAAGAACCTCCCATACTCTGGACTCAAGAAGAAGCGAATTATCCCCAGTCCCTGTGGATTCGACCATACTCACCGCTATATACAAAATCTGTATTTTTCTCGAGTAGGTATTTATTATTGCACAGGTTCGACACCTGTCAATTTTTGGCGCCGTTGCCGGGGACTGGTGCCTGATTAATTTGTTTCTTTTTGAGTTTATCTTGTTTTTTTTTTATTATTTTTTTATGGCTGCTAACATTCCATATTTTGATGATAGACTGGACTTTGTTCCTGAATGGGGTTATGAGACTCATGTTTTCCCTAATGATCAATGGGCTGTTGCAAATTGTGGAACTTATTTTGATTCAGGTTATTCAACTGACACATGCCCCGCATTTCAAGATAATCTAAGCGCTCCAATTGATACTTTTGGAGATTTTTCACCCCAATATCAAACGCAGTATGACCCTTATTCAAACGGGTATGATCAAGGATGGTGGGATAATTTCAATTTTGATTATGCGATCGGGCCAATGGATTTTCAACAACAAGAGTCTCAACAATCATCCTCCGTGTCAGGTATGTCTCTTGAAGAAATGATGGAATTACTAATTGCTAATACAAATCGATTTCATCAGGAGACACAAGCGAGCCTAAATCGATTTCATCAGAAGACACAAGCGAGCCTTCGCGACCTGGCAGATCAACTATGTCAACTATGTCTATTTACATCCGGAATAAATCGAGTGGCTTCTCAAATGGAAGAATTGCCCTCGAAAACCGTTGTTGATATAGAAGAAAATGAGAGTGCAATTTGCTTGACTGGTGATGAGGAGATGCAAGAGTGTCGAAATGAGAAATCTACAGATGCAGTTGAAAAAGAAGCCGAAAAGGAAGAAATGGAACCCCAACCGCAACCCATTCAAGTGAACGAATCCAGTGAACAATCTCCAAATGCGGTGACATCTTCTCCACTCCTTGATCAATATTTTCCTGACTCTTATTCTTTAATTCCTGTTAGTGAGATTGATTTTATTATACCAGGCGATTTTGAATTTCATGCCAGGAATAAATTAAGACTCATAATGGCAAAATATCTCGAACCAATAAGTGCTCTTGATGGAGGAGTAAGTGAAGATTTAAGATCATCACTTGTTTGTTTGGCGCCATCTACTAGCCCATGGAAGACCGTAGCTCGTGTGCTCAAGAATTATTCTATCTACGAGGGCTATCAGGATTACATAGAAGATGAAGCATTGAAGCGAGCAACACGATTTTATCCTCCATGAATAAATATGGCAATGTCTAGCCAAAGACATTAAAGAAAGGCGCTACTTGGGAGGCAACCCAAGGCTCTTTATTTTAGTTTTCTTATGCTTTTTGGAATTTTTGTTAAGTGTTAGTTGCATTTAGTGATTTGTTGCTTTTGTGGCAGGAAGCTGACAGTTAGACGTGCCCTCGCCAGGTGGTCACGCCTGAGGGAAAGAAATTCTCGTTCAGGATCTGCGGACTCTATAGCAGTTCTGCCCACGCCAGGTGGTCACGCCTGAGGGAAAGAAATTCTCGTTCAGGATCTGCGGACTCTATAGCAGTTGAGCGTGCCCACGCCTAAGACAGGAGTCCCTCTCAAAAAAAAAAAAAAATTTTAAAAATTTTATTATTACAAAAAAAAAAAAATTCAGCAATTTCCAATTGGGACGATTCACATTAGCGTAAGTTTTTACAAAAAAAAAAAAAAAAACAATTCCCCTTTTCTCTTTTCTTTTTCTTCTTTTTCTTTTTCTTTCTTTCTTTCTTTGTTTTTTCTTTCTTTCTTTTTCTTTTCTTTCTTTCCCTTTTCTTCCTCTTCTTCCCCGCTTCCTTCTTCTTCTTCTTCTTTTCTTTTCTTCTTCGACCAGACCAGCGCACCGCCAGCTCGCCTCCACTCCAGCAGCTCCATCGCCATCTCCAGCCCGCGGCAGCTGCTGACTAGCCGCCATCCACCAGCGGCTACCCACTCGCGCCCCACCTCACGGACCACCTTCAGCAGCTCCAAAGACCGCCGCTGCTCCCCTGCCCACGGCCGTCCACCCACAGCTCGCTGAGCTCCTCCGTTCCAAGCTCCACCCGCCACCTCCACTCACCAGCGCCTTTGACTGCCACCGCAACTCCTCCCCTACTGCGCGCCTCCACCCCAGGTCGCACGCCACCAGCGCGCGAGCTCGCGCTCTACCAGCTCTCTTCGCCGCCCCTCCCTCACCAGTTCAGCGCTGACGCACGCCGCCCGGAACCATCTCCCTCGCCCACACGCTCGCCGGCCGCTGACCCTTGCTTCAACGCCACCACCAGCTCATCTTTCTCCTGTTGATGCCCAAGCCGTAGCTCCTTCGCCATCCAGTCCGCCTACCACAGGCGCCTCAGCGCTCGACAGCTATTCCGCGCGCCGCTCTTCTGGCCATCTCTCTCTCTCCCCTTGATCCACAGCCAGGCAGCCGTGCCTCCCTCCTGCTCCGCTGAGCTCCACTGCATCAGCTAACCTCCGCCACTGCCGCTTCAACGCACGAGGCGTGCCGCCGTCGCTCACCAGCTCAGCCGTCGCCCTCGCTCGTACACCGTCAACAGCAGCGCCTGTCCACCTCTCTTCGCCGCAGCCACTCTCATTTCTTCATTCGAGGAAGCAGTAGAGGTATTTGTCATTCGATCTCCAACTTTGGGCAGTGTTAGGCGTCATTCGGATTAATTAGTAGGCGGTGTTGATCTTTTGTGATATCTCTTCCCTGTGTGCTCCATCAGTGGTACTGTTGGGGTGACTGGACCTGAATCTGATTTCGCTATTTGGTTGATTGAGTTGTTATTCTCACGTCTTTGAAATGTCATCATTGCATTTGCTGATTTTGAGTTAGGATTCTAACTGGCCAACTGGAGCCACTTGTTGAGATTTTGGGTGAGCTAATTTACTGCACTTGTTTGTTACATTGGGAGGCCTCTATGCCATTTACATTGCTTGTTCCAGTTGGGTGCATCTAATTGAATTGCTGGGTTTCCTTACTAATTTTGACTGAAACTCCTGTGGTTACATTACTTGTTGTCTGAATTGAGTTATTTGGGGTTTTCATTAGTGTGAGTTAGCCATTGAACTTGTTTCACCCACTGTTTGGGTATTTTGGCTCCACTGGGTTAATTCCACTCTATTGGCTGACTGTTGGAGGCTGGGCACTTGGAATCCCTTTGCTACTGCCGGATTTATGAGCTATTATTGTTTGAATTGTTATTTCTTGGGGCTGTTGCTACAATTTCAGCTGATTGAGTTGTGCATTCTATCTTCCGCTAGTGGTATTAGTTGAGGTGTTTTCCCCTGAATTTATCTACTCTAGTTGGTTGGATAGTCGATCAACTGCCGATGCCTTGTGGCTCCATTACTCTTGCTAAACTTAAAGACTGCTATTGCTAGATTTAGCATATTATTGGGCAATTGTTGCAATTTTAGAGTGCATGTGTTGAGATTATGGATGGCCAAGTTTGCTTGTTGCCTGACTGAATTGGGTAGTCCCTGTGCTTATTGACGTGCCTTTGCTAGTTTCCAGTTGTTGATAATAGTTTCTGATTGTTAGTTTTGGAGTGAAACTGTTGCTTTGTTGACCATATTTGGGCTTGGGTGCCCGTGTTTGCTTTTGCATTTGACTATTGAGTTGGGGAACACCAGTGACTATGGATTTGCATTTGTTGGTTGCTATCTTTGTTGGATATTCTGTCTTTTGTTGTTTGGGGTGATAATTGGCGACAATGGTGAGTGGCGCCACTTACAAGCACAGGTTCACAACGTAGAAGAGCGAATGACGAACATCACCCGCCAAGTGGCAAGGATGTCTCAGAACTCGGCTCCCCTCCATTGTTCCCTCCTATCCCTTAGCTGTTCAACAGGGAAGTTTCATTGTTCTCTTCGCTTTCATTACTTTATTACCTCCATTGAGGACAATGTAGGATTTAGGTGTGGGGGGAGCAGTTGTGGTTTTTGGTGTTTTCGTTCATTTTCTTTTTCTTCTTTTTAGTGATTAGCTCGTAAGTGCATGCCAAGGTTTGATGTTGGATTATTGCCTCTATTTCTACTATTGCCAATTTTAATAATAAAAGGGTATCAAGTTAATGTGGTTGAATCCAAAAATATCTCTTTGGTGAATATCGATGATTGTTTTACTCTTATAATTTTTGGTTAACTTTCCTAGGCATAGGGAATGATTATTGGCATTTTCATGTGAATTGGTCCGGTTATTAACTTTAGTTCTCCATGTTTGAAAATGAGGCTAGCTGATGCAAGTTTTCTTTTGGTTCTTGTGTTATATTGAGTTTTTGTGATTTTTAACTATAAATAAACTTGACTGTACTCCGCTATTAGTTACTACTGAGTAACCGGGGATCTGCACCTAAAAGTTGATTCTCGCGTCAAAAAGTAGTAATTGCTATGAGTACGTGGTCACGTGGCGATAGAAGCTGAGTAACCGGGCTCCTTCATCTGGCCAATGTTGGAGTTCGCGTCAAAAGGCTCAAATGGCTAGCGACTAAGTCTTTTGTTACTATTGACGAAAGAAGATTCAAAAAAAAAAAAAAAAAGAGAAAAGTAGAAAAAAAAGTGAAGGTTGTGTTAGTGTGTAATAAAAGTCAGCTTGCCGAATTATGGATTTAATGTTGAGATTTTGGTTAATAGTTGGACCATTTGCTGATAAATGTTATGCGTCATTCCTTTTTCTTAGATTAGTTAACCTGAAATTGGAGGAGTTTGTGGTTTAGAAGCTAACCGGAGTGATGTTTCTTGGATCTTGACCATTGATGCTTGATTATTTTTCTTGGTATCTTGGCAATTTGGTAGATAGAGCAATGACCATTATCAAATTTTGGTGTCTGTATACTTTCCCCATGCTTGAGGGCAAGCATGATTCAGGCGTGGGGGGAATTGATAGGGTATAATTTGTTAGTAAATTTATTATTGATTTCCCCTTCTATCCCTGACAAATATTGTGTTAATTACTGATATTTACTCATATTTGGTATTTGGAATCAATTTCAGGAGTGAAGCAGAAAATTACCAAAAATGAGGGACTTGTATGGAAAAATGCAGACTTCTAAGGGCTTCAACCTTTGGGTCCTTGAATTGGTGGGGACCACAAGCTAGTGCAAGGCATTTAGTCATTTGGGCTTTTCAAAGAAAGCAACGTAGATAGACTTGGAACAACAAGTACTTTGGAGGCTTTGTCCACATGTGCGGGGACCACGGATAAGAAGCATGAGTCATTTGGACTCTAGGAAAAGAAACGTACAAGACTTTGAATTTGGTGTGGGGACCACTAGAGATAGCATTAGACTTCCTTTTGGCTTTAAAAAGGGGGAAACGTACGAGAGGTTGGGGAGAATCAATAGTTTTAGTTTAGGCTTTGAGCATAGTTTTTAGTTTTCTTTTCTGAGCTCTTTCGCATGGTTGTTCTCCATTAATGGAGGACTAACCTCTTAATTCTAGTCAAGGGGACAACTGAAGACTTGGTTCAACAATTACTGTGAGATCTAATTTATTTTAATTGCTTCCTTAATTTATTGGTATTTATATGTTTCCTACTTTTAATTGCTATAGCTCGTGTGAGTGATTGAATAGATGCGCAATATTTAATTATTCACATAGGCTATTTTGCTAAATAGGGATAATTGAATCCGTAATTGTTCGTTATCTTTATCTCAGTAGCAGCTGGCGTAATTGGGTTTATGTCAGGGGAACATACGATCTAACTTAAACAAACCCTCGTAGCGTGTTTGTTAGTTAGGATTGGGTCTTTCTAATTATTAATGCAATCTAGAAATTAAACCCTACGGTCGTACCTAGGGTTGTTTTTGGGTTAGAGAAATAGTTAACGGTCGTACCTTAACTATCGAGAAAGTAAGGAAAGGTTGGTTGTTTATCGCGTGCATGGCAACTATAACTAATCTATTAATAAATGTGGAATTATCTGTGAATCAATGATCAGTGCCTGAACCATTTCTGAAGTGTACCCTTGGCTAGAGTTTCTCTTAATTATTTCTTTTAATCAATTATTTTCTGCACTTAATTTATTTAGTTAGCATTTAATCCAAGAACCTCCCATACTCTGGACTCAAGAAGAAGCGAATTATCCCCAGTCCCTGTGGATTCGACCCTACTCACCGCTATATACAAAATCTGTATTTTTCTCGAGTAGGTATTTATTATTGCACAGGTTCGGCACCTGTCAAGCTCTATGAGTTAACCTCCTAATAACCTATACTATTCTATTCCTCTTTTTTTTCTTGACTTTATAATTCTAGATAATCCTTCCATAATTATCTCTTCCATTCTCTCGCCTTTTTTTTCCTTAACCCTAATCGTCAAGCCTAAATTTCCTGGGGATTAGTATAAATAATTTTGAATTATGTTTTTAACTCTCTCTCATCTTCAACTCAAAAGTTCGAAATATCAATTCAAATATTAGATTATCTTTATCAGATTATCGCTATCGAAGATGCTCTACACTTTTACTCATATATATGGTTATCGATCTATTACTCATTACTTTATCAAGCAGTGCAAATGTTTACACTTTTTCACAATGTTTTTGGAAAGTTTTTTTTTTTTTTTTTTTGCTTCAATGCAAGGACCGGATTTGGAATTTCGTTTTTATTCCCTTCAATACAAGGACCGCATTTGGACTTTGTTAATGCTCGTTCAAGTGGAAACAAACGTTCAAGTGGAATACTATAATCTTCGGGAAACAAACTGAAAAGCAAAAGTAACGACTTAGCTTCAGCACTTTCCAAATGATCATAGCTCCACATAATGCTTGAAAACACCAAATCTTGAACTCCTTCTATGTCTCTCATTGTGTACTTCTTTAGCTGTCGAAGGGCAATATTCCAGGATTCTGGTGTTGTGTGGTTACTCTTGAATGCCTTGGCAACAACAACGATTGCAAGAGGCAAACCTTTGCATTCGTCTGCAACCTGGTTTGGAACATCACTCAAAGTGGAATCATCAGAAATTCCGACAACCACTTTAAAAAGATGCCGAGCTTCTTCCTTCGGCAAGGCACCGACCTCAAAAATTTCAGCTCCCATTCTACTACAGACATGAGAAAGGCGAGATGTCAATATAACTTTCAAGCCCTTGCATTCACCTCTAACAGGAATTCCTAGACTCTTAAAGTCAACTTCTTCCCGAACATCATCCAGTATAACAAGAATTCTCTTATCACCATTGCTTAATCTCGTATACATTCGTTCAGCTCTCGCACGATCAGTTTTCTCAGAAATTTTCAATCCTAACTGCTCAGCAAGTTGGTCTTGAATAGTTCTTGTGTTGGGATTCTGAGACAAATTTGCTTTGGCAACTTCATCAAACAACTTTTCAAACTTAACCTGGTCTGCGATTTGCTCTACCAAATAAGTCTTGCCCACACCAGGCATACCACAAATCGCGACTAGGCATGTTTCTGAGCAACATCTGTTCTTTTTGCAGCACGTCGACCTAGCAAATAACGTGACTTCAAATTTGGAAGCCTAACGATATTAAAGCAACTCACCTCAACACTCTCCATACCCTGAGAAATAGTATATGCCTCTTTCTTTGGATCATCTACATTTTTCATCCAATCAGCAACAGTTGGTTTAATTTTTTCAGCATTATTTTCTGCTGCATCTATCAATCGCTGAACTTCAGCTTGTTGTAGCCCAAGTCCGTTGATCTCATTGCTCAGAGTTTGAACGTTGCTCTTGTAGAAAATTAAATATTTGAATTGCCGCAAAATTGGGTTAACACACTTCTCTACAAATGGCCCCACAATGGAAAGAGCAACATCTTGGATGGCCATTACTACAGTAATTCTGCTCAAATGCGTATAACTATGTTATTTGGGAAAAAAGGGATCTAATAAAATGCATGAAAAACAAGAAAAAACTTCATGGATATACAAATGAGGCAAGAAACAATGCATAAGATCGAAAAGAAAAAATGTCAGGCCGTTGACTAAGTTTAATGAAATGTGTTTGGGAAAAGCAAAACGTAAGGTATACTTGTACTATTTAAATTGTTCTCACCAACAAATATGTTTTGCATAATTTTGTTTTCAATTTATGTAGAGCTAGTTTAGAAAATACGTGATGTAGGGTATGGTATTTTCACAGGTTTGACAAAAAATAAATCTTAATATGCTTAACAACCGATGAAATTTTGTGAAGATTGAAATCTTAGAGACAAAAATATCATTGTAGTAAATATGTTAGTCTTTGTAAAAAAAAAAGTGTCTATATGAAAAGAAAACTAAAAAGGCCATTTTGATAAATTTATTAATGGTTATATAAATGGTTTTAGGAGGATTATTAAGCTCAAACTGCCAAATTATTTTACTTATTTTCTCAGAGTGCTGAAACTGTAAATCACTTTAAAACATTTCGAGTCTTCTGAGTAAATGATTATTAATTTATGAGAATCTTAATGTTAATGGAATTATGATGAACATGAGATAGCTCAAGAAATTTATAAGTCCTAAGAAGAAAATCCTGAAGCTGGCATAAAGCAATGAGTTAAAAATCTCATTATAGGAAAAGTGCAAGTAAAATCACTGTAGCCCTAGAATTTGGAAATGCTTTAGGGCTATTAGACATGGAAATGAAATTGAATTATCTGATACAAGAAAAAAATTAATAATGAATTCTGTTAGTCTAATCTACAAGTACACATTGTAGAAATGATGCTTGGTAAAAATGGTAAATATTATATTGGAAACTAACCACCAGTTGCCTTCTCGCAGTCGCAGCATATTGTAAAAACAATAGAAAAGCTCTTCATGAATGTATATCACAAATATGGTGTGTAATTTTTCCATAACTTCTAGATCGCAAGACTACTCCTCAAAAAACTCTCGTTGCAATTTTTCATGATCTTAATTTCTTATAAAGAGTTAAATTATGTTCATCATTGTATTGGTTGGTTTGTATTTATTTAAATGTTATTAAATAACTAGTAAGCGATAAAAATTTTGATGTATAAAGATATAAGATAAAAGGTCCAGTGATCAAGAGAGAACTTTTAAAATTCTACCAATTGTCAGATTTATGGTTGGAGGGATGGAAACCGTGTGAAGAGAGGAGGCAGAGTTATTAAAAAAAAAAGGGTTAATTACATTTACCTGCCTTGAGGTTTAGCCAAATTACTAAACAAATCTTGAGATTTTGCTAAATAACAGTCTCAACCCTTGACTGTACAAATGTTTATCCAAAAACCCCTGACGTCTAAAGCCGTTAGAGATGCATTTGATGTTCGGAAAAAGATATTGTGCAAGCTAAAGATGCCCTTACAAAGGCACGTGCGGTCAACTGCCTATTTTTGGTTTCGCAAATACCCTTTTGGCATCTTTTACACACAAAAATGTGTCAAAATGCCTTTGAAGTTCAAGAATATCGATCATCTCTCTCAATCCCAGTGGTCAATACAGGCAGTTAAAAAAAAAATGACAGATTGAACCCCATATTAAATCTACAGATTGAAAGTGGAATTTCTAGAAACTTCCTTTCTTCAATCAACTCCTGTTGAGATATGCCAACTTCTCCTACAGATTTTGCTAGATTATGTTTGATATCAAAATAATTAGTTATTAGAAGAATAAGGATATTTGTTAACCAAAGATCATGTTGGTTTGTTAACAAATATATTAGCTAAGATTTGCTAGTAGAAGAAGATTATTTTTTGTTGAGATTTTTAGGATAAGTGTTAGTTGGATATTTTGATAGTTTGTTTCATGTAATCATTATAAATAGTGAGCTGATGAATGTAGAACATAAGCTCATTTTTCATCTTAGTTCACAATTTCATACCCCAAAAAAAAAATTAATGCCTAAATTACACAAAGCAAAAATCACTTCGTCGTATTCCCAATCAAATTTCCTTCCAAAATATTATAAACTTCGAAAGTGTGTACCATCTGAATGCATGCAAAAGTCAAATGATCAAAACAAAAAGAAAATTATAAGGTATAGAACCTGAATAGTAGTCAGAAAAAATCTTCAATGCAAAAAAGACTAAAAATTTACCTGTAGAGTATTATTTGTTCGATGCACAAATCTGTAAGAGAAAAACCAAACACAAGAGCATACAAATTTAAAATGAAAAATTAGACATCAGGAATAGAAGAAAATCTAAAGAATCATAATAAATCATGAATTTCTGGACATGTAAAGTAGATCTTACGTTGGAGAGAAAGTAGAAGGGAAAAGTAAGATATAAGAACTATAAGACCAAATCAAGAAATCAGCTTTGGTAGTCAGAAAGTCTACTATGATTGAGGAGACTTTCATTTGCAGGATGCTAGGAACTAAGAAATTTAGTGGGTTTTTTGAAAAAAAAAAATTGGCAGGCCTTAATATGCATTAACTGCTATAAAAATTCTTTTTGTATCGTTAAAAAAAAATTGATAAGCATTTTGTCCTTTTACATTCCCGAAACAAAACATTTTCCATGCAAAGGGTCAAAAACACTAATTTAGAAAAATGCCTACATACCCAACTAGTACATTGTGCTCCAAAAGACTCAAATGCAGTTGCAAAGTCAGGGTATGCGTGTGTAGGAAATTGTTATTTGTGAATGCTAGGACATTTTTTGGAAGCCTCTTCATCCAAGATATCCAATTGTAACTTGAAGAAAAATATTTTTTTAATTAAAATTTTATATTAAAAAGTTCAATTTTCTCACTGAACTTTTTGATAAAATAATAGTAACACTTAACTTAAAGAAAAAATAATAAAAGAGCTATATATTGTGCAATAAATCAAAATTGGCATTAAAATATTAAATAAATATAAATACTCAATTCTCCGTCTTCCTATTCTTGCAATTTTAAGGGGAAAAAAATATAACTTTTAGTATTCTCCAATTATATCTCAAAGTGCAAAAAGGAAGTAAAGAGTTAACATTACTAATTCGGTATAAATGTTGGTTTGAAATGTTTAGGAAAATGATCTCTAAAATATACGTTTTATTAGTTTTCTTGTTCTGCACATGAAAGATCACATAAATGTAGAATGAAGTACTTAATTTTGAAATTTGACTGATCAATAATGAAAATTAAAATAAAATATTTAATTGAAAGGCATGTTCAATTTAGTTAATAAGAGATTTTTTTTAAGACAATAACAAAATTTTAACAATGCAATACTAAAACAATTAATAAGAAATAAGTTCAAAAATATTGAAAGATGAATAAAAGTTCAAAATTTTCATAAGGCAAAAGCTAGGTGAAGGGGCCACCCGGGGGGGGGGGAGGGCAATAGAATTTTGTCAAAATTTTAGGGGGAAAGGGAGGGGGTTGCAAAGGATAGATTTTCATACAAATTACAAAAATTTCCTGGAGCTAAAAGAAAATTTCAAACTTAGGGGGCGGTTACCCCTACCCCCAGGTCCCCTAGCCCCTCCGCCCATGCTCAAATGACTCTCAAATTATTAAAAAGCCTTCAAAACAAGGAATGGAAACCTAGAGAATAGTAACCTAATGACCGCTTTATATATATAGAGAAATCAATTTGGAGTGAATTGAAACTTCGAAAGAAAAAAAAATTGCCTCTCTACCAAATTAATTTTCTATCGAACTCTACAAGCAGAAAATTATCTTTTTCTTATATTCATATCCTTACTTTCCCAGTGATCTTCTCATGGCTCATTAAAAAAAAAATGTGTGTGTATGTACTTAATGGTTATTATTGTAGTACGGATTATTACTTTATCATGATCAGGATGAATTGATTGAAGTAGAAAAGTATTCATTTGATCAAATCTACCTCTTTTTAATGAAGTTTAACATAATTTCAAAAACCCTTCAGGTTTTTTAAAATTTCACCTAGCACCCATCTAATTTTGAGAATTGCATTGACATCCCTTTGGGCTTTTTGATATCAAATCTACCACTATTAGAAAAAGTGGCTAAAAAAAGTTGAAAGTAAATTATGATAACAAATATTATTCCCAAGTTATCCTTGGAGTTGGAGCTCCCACAGGAATATATGTCGAGTAATTAACTTTAAAAAATGAAATAAAAAAGGAAGAGAAAGTGGAAAATCATCCCACACTTTTAGTAGACTAAGTCTCAACTGTTAAAGGCCAATATATGACCGTTGCTAGTCCAACATTCAGTTTAGGAGCAAGATAAGAAGACTGGTGATGGACCCGAAGTGGTAGCTGTGGTCATAAAGCAAGAATAAGAACTCCAAAAAGCCAAAACAATCCTTACTTTGTTCCTTAAAGTGCAAGATCATTTTAGTACAAAAATACAAAAAGAAGTAAAGATATATTGCCAAATCACTTCTATTTGAAGAACTTGTTTTTCTAAGTGTATTAAAACAATTCGGGCCTTCTGATTATGACACTTTGTCACATTAGATTGAGAAGGGAGGTCAACGTAATTTTCAGAATTAGAGGGGTATTAGATGAAATGTTAGAAATCTTAAAGGAGTTCAATGAAATTATTTCTTGTTGAAAACCTTTTTATTTGAATGTCAATGCGTAAGTAATGATGAAAACACATACGTAAGTAAGGGTGTATATGTGAGCATGCACCTCTGTACACAAAACTTTAAAAAAAAAGTTCTTGGTTCTACATCGAAATACTGAATATAATACAATTGTGCATGTACTCAAACCTAAACAAATCCATTAGTTTAAAAGAAAATGGTGAAAAATGTGGGATTTAATGACTTCAACAGACAAATCAATTAGTTTCTACTCATCAATTGATCAAAAGCATCCAAAAAAATTGAATCATTTTTATCGACCTAATAGATTTAGAAGTGTGTAAAACAATGTTGTAATGGCTTGATAGATGAACCAAAGGAGAGATTGAAAGATAAAAACACAGACCTCTTTTTGTTTGGTTGATTGAAAACCTCCACACAGAGTGTTGCTGAGAGATATTAATGCAGTAGAGAGTAGGTAAAATGATGGACAACGAATTTGTAGGTGAGATGGTTAAGAAACTGCGGTGAACATCTAGGCAATTTATAGGGGACGGATATGGTACCTTGCGGGTGGCAACCAGAAGCTTACAAAGACCGGCAGTGTTGGGAATTGGAGTTGCTGTTAGTAGAATGCCAAATGAGGCAAAGGAATTGTGGGTCTTAAAAGACAGAAGCTCGGGAGACCAAAATATTGATGATGCTGCAGCAATCAAATTGACTTTATGTAAAGCAGTGGAAAGAGGATGGTGCAACATCAGCATACAAGTTCGCAACAAGGCACTGCTGAAGCAACTTAAGTTTGGTAAATCCACAGATTGTAGATTGACAACAATACTTGAAGATATCTTAAATCTAAAGTCACTGTTTCGAATGTGCTCATTTTGCTTAGCTAATTATGATGATAATGATGTTTGTGAGTATGTTAGCACTTATGCCTTAGGCATTTTGATGGACGAGGAATTCTTAGTTCCTCCGTATTCTTAAACACAAGTTGTACAGTTTCTCGAGCCTTTGCTCGAAGTGTAAACTCTTATTATAGTTCAATGCAAGTTAACTAACGTTTCGGAAAAAAAAAAAAAGAAGATATGGTACCTTGCTTGTAGCTGGAAATGGGAATCCCGTTTTTGGTAAGTAGTTACTGCACTATATTTTATCTTCCTTGAATTGGAACCCACCACTTTTATTCTTTTCCCTGTCACTTTTACTGTTGCAAGGGAAATGAAGTTCCACAACGACTATTATGGAGACAAGTCAAGAATCAAAGCCTCAAAAAGTAATATTCAAAACACTGTGGTGAAGCAAAGAATGCTTCTGGCAATTTCGTTAGCCCCACAATCGCTAGATCTCATTCTGAAAAAGGAATGTTGAAGATGCAAAAGGCAAACTTGGAGTTAACATGTGAAAGACATTATCTTACTTGTTATATTCATTGTTCAACATATCCACGTCTAATATGTAAAACATACAGAAGTAGAACTAAAGTTCGGGATTTGGATGGACAAGAATATTTATAAGGATGTACACTTAAGGGGCACTCTTATATTTTTTTGTAAAAAAATTTGAGGGACTAAATCTAATGTTTAGAAGGAAATAAGTGAAAAATTTTAGTATTTTATGGGGATATAGAAGGACTTTTAAAATCTTGGGAGGGCAAGACCTAATTTCTACAATGTTAGGAAATTGGCTTAATTTCTTTAGGTAGATTTCTTGTTTTGTGTGGAAGTAACTAGTTTCCTTATTGGTTTTAGTTACTTGAAGTAGTAGCCAAGGAATATTCTATTTAATTTAGAATTAGAAGTTATTTCCTATTCTATATAAATCTAGGAATTAAAATTGGTTTCCTATTATTATTTTGATTTTGGCCAAATAATATTATCAATAAATAGGTGGGTTGACATACTACACAAGGACACACAAGGGGGCACACAAGAGGCAACATGTAGCCTTATACATAAATGGTGAGTGAGAGTTCTTGGGAGATGAGAGATGGTATATAAGGGTTGGGTTTGGGCTTGGGCTTGGACTCAAGTTGTATTCTCGTATAGGGTTTTCCTCTCATAATAAAGAACATGTTTCTCTCCATGGATGTAGACTCAATGGTAGAACCGAACCACGTTAAATTTTGTGTGTCGTTTATCTTTCATACTTATAGCTTGTTCCTCATTAAATTGTTGTGTACTTGATATCTCAATAGTTGTTTATTCCGCTCTTGGATCCTAACATACAAAGATATACGTGAAGTATTAACAAATTTTTGAGTATATAAAAGAATTTTTGGAACCTTAGGATGGCACTTGGCCCTCTTACATCCGTCGGTGATACATATATAAGTACACTCACTTGTTGTATGGTTGTGTCATGTCTGGTTCCGCTTACTTGTTGTATTTGCTATAATATTTAGTGTGCATTATACTACATTATTGTATTAAATATATATAAAATATTTTAGTCGTGTATATTGTATACCAACATTTTTATGGATAAATATGATATGATTGTCCATCAAATAATATAATAAAAATAATAATTGTACCAAATTGGATTAAAACGTAATTGTGCCTGTCCCAAATCCCGTTTGTCCACCAACCCTCAGGTCAAAATTTTGTTTATGTTTAAGTATAGTTTAGATTTGCATGGGTATGTCGCGCGAATCTATCTTACAAAAACCCAATTCAAACCAATCTGATATTTTATGCGTTTGGATCTAAATTTTTAAACCTATACCATATTCATCCTCAATTTTTAAAGCTTAGTTACATTAAACATTAGTAATATAGTAGCAACGTCTTATAATGTTTTATTACCTAACAAAATTTTTTGTTAAGTAGTTGAGAAACTACAATAAGAATTAAGGCAAATTTATAGGGGAGAGAAGATGCTTTCTAGTGTAACTGAGAATAGGAATCCCATTATATCACTCTTATCCTGTGGCCTTTGGAAGGCTAATCATCACTTCTATCTTTTTCTTATCACTCTTACTTTTCTACAGGAAATGATGCTCCATAACGGGATTGGGATAGGTATGGTTGGCCTCAGGTGCGATTGGTACGATTGTTACTCTTTTCATAATTTTGTGTGTGTAAAATCACGTAACTTTGTTGTATCGATATCGATTTCAATAAACTTATTTGAATAATATCAAATCATGAAATAAAATAAAGTTAAGTGAATGTACACTAAATCACAAAAAAGAATACAGCAATTGCACCTAAACCCAATCGTACGTGCTCCAAATCTTTCCATAACTAATTTTGTAATGCCCTGAGTCCACTAGACTAGTTAAATAATTTTTTAAACTGAAATCACGGATTCAAAATAGTTAATCCAAAATTATTAAAAACCTGATGAGCCTTAGATTATATATCAACCCAATGGACCCGGGGTTGTATATCGACACATTACCCCGCTCCCCATTGATGCGGGACTCTTGGTTGGGGCCTGGGGTATCACAAATTTAATGAATTTAATGGCTACAAGTCAAGAATCCGAAGCCTCAAAAAGAATAATCTCAAAACAATATCGTGGAGCAAAGAATGCTTCCGGCCAATTTCTTTAGCCCCACAATCGCCAGATCTCATCCGACAAAAAGATTGTTGAAGTTGACATTAGGCCCAAAAAAAAAAAAAAAAATCAAACCAATCTAGTGGAGCAAAGTATTCTTCTGCCCAATTTGTTAGCCCCACAATTGCTATATCTCATTTCATAAAAGAAATGGAAGATCAAAATAAAAATTTGAAGTTAACATGCGAAATTATTGAATATATTTGTTCAAATGCAAGTATGCAACCATCCCCCAGTCAAATAGTTGTTTATATTTTAATATAGGTTTAATGGTGTAGTGTGTACTATTAGAAGGAAGTGCTCTGATATATAGAACCAAACCAAGGAAGAAAAGAAGAGAATAAAGAAATTGAAGAAGAGTTGTGACAGGTGCCGAACCTGTGCAATAATAAATACCTGCTCAAATAAAATACAAATTCTGTATATAGCGGTGAGCAGGGTCGAATCCACAGGGACTGGGGATAATTTAATTTCTTCTCAAGTTCCAGATATGGGGGGTTTTTGAAAATGAGAGTAACTAAATTACTTGGAATAAATAAAATAAAATAACTACAACTCAAATAACTAATTATCACAATAAAAATAATAATGGACGAACTCTAGCCAAGAGACAACTTCGGAGATGGTTCACTTAATTCGATCACAGATGCAAGGATTATTCCAGTTACTATCTGATAAATTAGTTATAGTTGTCATACATGCGATAAACAACCAACTCTTCCTCAATTTGCCGATAGCCAAGGTACGACCGTTGACTATTTCTCTAATCAGGAAACAACCCTAGGTACGACCATAGAAGTTTAATTCCCTAATTGCATGAATAATTAGAAGAGCCTAATTCTAACCAATCAACACGCTACGAGGGTCTCTTTAAGTTAGCCTGTCTATCTCCCTGACACAAACCCAATCATGCCAGTTACCACCAGTTTAGAATAATTAAACAATTATGGATTTAACTACCCTAATTGGCTTCAGGTTATTGAATTAATCTAGAATCCGGGCCCTGGATAATCAAATAACAAAACAACCATATGAACATAAAGCAGAAGATAGACAAATACCAGTGAATAATGGAAATATATAAAAACCAATTCGATCTCACAAATTTAGTAGAATCAAATCCCCCGTTGTTCTTGACTAGAGTGGTGAAATTAGTTCATGTTTGATGAACTAAACCCACCAGAAATTGCGGCAATAGCTGCGACCTTCGTATCCATGAATTAGGCAAATTCAATTCGCTCAAATCAATAAGAAAAGTAAGCTACAGGAGTTGATTGATTGCTTGTACTCTTGGCTAACATTCGAAGGAAGACAAGGAACTACTAAAAGCTAAAAAGAAAGAAAAGTCAAAAGAAACTAAGCTAAAGGACAAAAGAAACTAAGAAGAGAGTCACTGCTCTTCCTCTGCGCAACTCCTATTCCAATTAGCCTATTGCTCCTGTGCGGCGTCCGCCGCACCAGAAGAAGAAGCCCCCTTTTTCCTGCATAATTTTCCTATATAAAGGAATACTCCTTGCGGCGGCTCCTGTGCAGGAAAGTGAAGACTTCGGCCCAATTCGCCCAACAAGGGCTCACGTTTGTTGTTCCAAAAATGCCCCTAGAATAAGCTCTATCATCTGGACTCTTTTCCTGCCAAATTAGCACCTGTTATTATATTTTCGTTCTACTCCCTGAAATAAATGTAAATTACGAAAAGTGAGTAGAATCTAATAATTAATTCACATCAGGTCAAGTAATAGGGGAAATTAATAATAAAATAAGTGAATGAATTGCAACCTATCAATTCCCCCCACACCTAAACCATGCTTGTCCTCAAGCATAAGAATAGTAAACAGATACCAAAATGTGATAATGACCATTGCTCTATCTACCAAATTGCCAAGATATCAAGAAAAATAATAATCAAGCACCAATGATCAAGTCCAAGAAATATCACTTCGGTTAGCTTCTAAACCACAAACTCCTCTAATTTCAAGTTAACTAATATAAGAAAAAGGAATGACGCACAACATTTATCAGCAAGTGGTCCAACTATTAACCAAAATCTCAACATTAAATCCATAATTCGGCAAGCTGACTAACACAACATTCACTTTTTCTTTTTTTTTTGTTTTTTTTTGTTTTGATTGATATTTTTTCTCTTTTTTCTTTTTTTTTTTGTTTTTTTTTGTTTTGATTCTTTCTTTCTTTTTTTTTTTTCCAATAGTAACAAAAGACTTAGTCGCTAGCCATTTAAGCCTTTTGACGCGAACTCCAACATTGGCCAGATGAAAGAGCCCGGTTACTCAGCTTCTATCGCCACGTGACCACGTACTCATAGGAATTACTACCTTTTGACGCGAGAATCAACACTTTTAGGTGCAGATCCCCGGTTACTCAGTAGTAACTAATAGCGGAGTACAGTCAAGTTTATTCATAGCTAAAAATAAAAAAAAACTCAATATAACACAAGAACCAAAAGAAAACTTGCATCAGCTAGCCTCATGTTCAAACATGGAGAACTAAAGTTAATAACCGGACCAATTCACATGAAAATGCCAATAATCATTCCCTATGTCTAGGAAAGTTAACCAAAAATTATAAGAGCCACATAATCACTGATATTCACCAAAGGAATGCTCTTGGATTCAACCACATTAACTCGACACATTTTTATTATTAAAACTTGGCAAAAGTAGAAATAGGGGCAACAATCCAACATCAAATTTGGCAGTCATAGGAGAGCTAGACAGATAAATGACAAAATGTAAACGAAAACTAGACAAATAACAGACTAAAAATAAAAGAAAAATATCTGAAAACTAAGAACTAGAAAAAGAAACTAGCAAAGAAACTAGCATAGCTGTCCCCCCCACACCTAGATCCTACATTGTCCTCAATGGAGGGAATAAAACAATTAAAGTGAAGAGGACAAAGAAACTTCCCTCTCGAGTGGCTAAGGGTATTTGGCAGCTGCGGAGGGAAACCAATGTGGTGAAGTACATGCCCCAGTTCTGAGACATCATAACTCAATTCAACCAGCAAATGCACAACTCTGTCCACCCAAAATCTCAACAAAGTCTCCAAGTGGATAGTTAATTTTCAACTCAGAAGCGGCAATTCCAGCAATAGTAGTATAGAAAGTAGACAATAACCACACAATCACAAGTTTTTCCTTTTTAATCAGGCAGCCAACCAATTGGAAATAACAAATGCTAATCAAAATACCCCAACCAGTACCACTGGTGCAAAACGTAGTCCAAAATCAATGAAATAGATATAACAGAGCAGAGTAAATGCTACCTATGGCCCCCAAT
This sequence comes from Coffea eugenioides, assembly GCF_003713205.1. NCBI lineage: Eukaryota > Viridiplantae > Streptophyta > Magnoliopsida > Gentianales > Rubiaceae > Coffea > Coffea eugenioides. The sequence goes on along the minus strand of NC_040040.1, from coordinate 25,018,902 downwards.
GGATCAGCTAACAGTAGAAGCTATACAATGCCACACTCGCAACAGATACTCCAACAAAGGCAGCAAATGAACTCATTTGCAACGACTACGGAAGGCAAGTGAAATCAAGAGACTAAACACACCCAGTAAACCAAAATTAGTTAACCAACTTCAAGAAGCGATACAGGGGTCACAATGCCCTTCCGATTCAACAAACAACCCAGAAATTTGCGCTACTACAGTCCTAACAATTCAAGCAATAAGCCCCAATATTTATCCAGTAACCAGTGAATAATTCCGAATCTCCAAAGAAAGTCAACATAGGGCTAAAAGTATAATGGACAAAGCAATCAGCGGGACCCCAGATTTATAATAGAATAACTCGTGAAGTAGCATTGGAAACAATGGACAGACCACTCCCAACAATTGAAGTAAATTCGTCCAATTTCAACAGGCAACACAAATGCCACAAATTCCACCCAATTCAACTACAGGAATCATCCAATCACCCCAAATTTGCAACAAGTGGCTCCAGATGGCCAATTAAATGCACAACTTCACCCACCCCAAAAGAATTAGCAATTCCAAGCTAGAATAATCTAACCAGTACCACTGGTGGAAATCACCCAAATATGCATAAGCTACTACCAAATATCACCGACTAACACTGAGAAATTGGGGGGGCAAGTGTCGAATACCTCCACTGGGACTACCCCAGGCGGCAGACAGAGAAGCGGCGTTGAAGTTGGTGGTGGATGGCTGCGTCCGTGCGCAGAGCATGGCTGCTGGACAGAGGCTGCTGCACGTCCCTGTGGGCTCGTCGCCACTTGCGGAGGGAGTCGCGTGGGGCTTTAGCAGCGGCGGCGCAGAGGCTGGGCCGCGGCTTAGTGGCGCGCTGGGGTCGCGGGCTGCGCGCGATCTGGTGGAGAGCAGCGGAGAGCGGCGGCGGGGCGCGCGATTGAGTTGAGGAAGGGGGTGGCGCGCGGTGGAGTTTGAGATGGCGGTGGGCACGAGCGGCGGACAGAGCGAACAAAGGAGAAGAAAGAAAGAAAAGAGAAAGAAAGAAAAAGAAAGGAAAGAAAGAAAAGAAAAGAAGGAAAAAAAACTTTCTTTTTTTTTGTTTGTTTTTGTTTTTGTTTTTTTTGTTTTTGTTTTTTGTTTATTTTTTCTTTGATAATTGAGAAACCTAGCTACGGTTGAAAAAAAATTTCTCTTTTTTTTTTTTTTTTTTTAATCCTTACCTTTCCCGCGAACGTGACGCGGGCACGTCATGAGGGCAAGAGAGCTCCCAGAAGTTCAGAAATTCCTGATCGTGAGCTTCCTGCACGTCACCACGCGGGCACGTCATGAGGGCAAGAGAGCTCCCAGAAGTTCAGAAATTCCTGATCGTGAGCTTCCTGCGCGTCACCACGCGGGCACGTCATGACTGAAGTTCACCTACAAATCAGCAAAAACGAAAATTAACACCCAGAATCAGTCAAATTCAAGGAAAACAGATTTAAACTATGACACGAAACCAACAAACAACTAAAAGAAACAATTGGGTTGCCTCCCAATGAGCGCCTTTCTTTAATGTCTTTGGCTAGACATTATTATGTTTTTTTTTTCATGGAGGATAAAATCTTGTGGCTCGTCTCATTGCTTCATCCTCTACATAGTCCTGATAACCCTCATAGATGGAGTAATCTTTGAGCACACGAGCTACGGTTTTCCATGGATTAGTTGATGGTGCCAAATAATCAAGCAGTGATCTCAATTTTTCCTCCACCCCTCCATCAAGAGCACTCAACGGTTCAGGATATTTGACCATAGCTACTCTTAACTTATTTCTGCCATGAGACTCAAAAACTTCCGGTATAACAAAATCAATCTCCTTAACAGAAATCATGGAATAAGAGTTAAGAAAATGCGGGTTAGGGAGTGGAGGTGGTGTCACCACATTTGATGATTCTTCACTGGATTCTTTCACTTCAATGGGTTGCGGTTGGGGTTCCATTTCTTCATTTTCGGCTTCTTTTTCAACTGCAACTGTAGATTTCTCATTTTGACATTCTTGCATCTCCTCATCCTTGTCCTTAGGGATCACAGGCTCAGGCCCTTGAATCTCTTTCCCACTCCTTAGGGTCATTGCGCTCACGTTCTTCGGATTCAACTCCGGTAGAGATGGCAGCTTCCCTTGGTTCTGGGACTCCAAACGGTTCATTCTGGTGGCCAATTGACCTATCTGATTCCTTATGTCCTGCATTTCGGAGTCCGTCTTTTGCTGATTTTGCATAATAGCTGCCTCCGTCCTTTGCTGATTTTGCGCCATGGTTGTCATCATTTGGTTCAGCATCTCCTCCGTAGATGAACCAGATTGAGGGGGCGGAGGTGGTCGGGGTTGGTATTGCTGCTGGTACCCGGGCAAGGACGATGGTTGTTGAGACTCTTGCTGTTGAAAATCCATTGGCCCGGTCGCATAATCAAAACTGGAATTATCCCACCATCCTTGATCATACCCGTTTGAATAAGGGTCATACTGCATTTGATATTGGGGTGGAAAATCTCCGAAAGTATCAATTGGAGCACTTAGATTGTCTTGAAATGCGGGGCATGTGTCAGTTGAATAACCTGAGTCAAAATAAGTTCCACAATTTGCAACAGCCCATTGATCATTAGGAAAAACATGAGTCTCATAACCCCATTCAGGAACAAAGTCCGGTCTATCATCAAAATATGGAATGCTAGCAGCCATAAACTATATAAAAAAAAATGAAAACAAGATGAACTTAAAAAGAAACAAATAACTAGCGCCAGTCCCCGGCAACGGCGCCAAAAATTGACAGGTGCCGAACCTGTGCAATAATAAATACCTACTCTAGAAAAATACAGATTTTGTATATAGCGGTGAGTAGGGTCGAATCCACAGGGACTGGGGATAATTCGTTTCTTTTAGAGTCCAAAGTATGGGGGGTTTTGGAAAATGAGAGTAACTAAATTACTTGGAATAAATAAAATAAAATAACTACAACTCAAATAACTAATTATCACAATAAAAATAATAATGGACGAACTCTAGCCAAGAGACAACTTCGGAGATGGTTCACTTAATTCGATCACAGATGCAAGGATTATTCCAGTTACTATCTGATAAATTAGTTATAGTTGTCATACATGCGATAAACAACCAACTCTTCCTCAATTTGCCGATAGCCAAGGTACGACCGTTGACTATTTCTCTAATCAGGAAACAACCCTAGGTACGACCATAGAAGTTTAATTCCCTAATTGCATGAATAATTAGAAGAGCCTAATTCTAACCAATCAACACGCTACGAGGGTCTCTTTAAGTTAGCCTGTCTATCTCCCTGACACAAACCCAATCATGCCAGTTACCACCAGTTTAGAATAATTAAACAATTATGGATTTAACTACCCTAATTGGCTTCAGGTTATTGAATTAATCTAGAATCCGGGCCCTGGATAATCAAATAACAAAACAACCATATGAACATAAAGCAGAAGATAGACAAATACCAGTGAATAATGGAAATATATAAAAACCAATTCGATCTCACAAATTTAGTAGAATCAAATCCCCCGTTGTTCTTGACTAGAGTGGTGAAATTAGTTCATGTTTGATGAACTAAACCCACCAGAAATTGCGGCAATAGCTGCGACCTTCGTATCCATGAATTAGGCAAATTCAATTCGCTCAAATCAATAAGAAAAGTAAGCTACAGGAGTTGATTGATTGCTTGTACTCTTGGCTAACATTCGAAGGAAGACAAGGAACTACTAAAAGCTAAAAAGAAAGAAAAGTCAAAAGAAACTAAGCTAAAGGACAAAAGAAACTAAGAAGAGAGTCACTGCTCTTCCTCTGCGCAACTCCTATTCCAATTAGCCTATTGCTCCTGTGCGGCGTCCGCCGCACCAGAAGAAGAAGCCCCCTTTTTCCTGCATAATTTTCCTATATAAAGGAATACTCCTTGCGGCGGCTCCTGTGCAGGAAAGTGAAGACTTCGGCCCAATTCGCCCAACAAGGGCTCACGTTTGTTGTTCCAAAAATGCCCCTAGAATAAGCTCTATCATCTGGACTCTTTTCCTGCCAAATTAGCACCTGTTATTATATTTTCGTTCTACTCCCTGAAATAAATGTAAATTACGAAAAGTGAGTAGAATCTAATAATTAATTCACATCAGGTCAAGTAATAGGGGAAATTAATAATAAAATAAGTGAATGAATTGCAACCTATCAAGTTGAGAAATCATGTTTCTACTAGTGGCGAAGCTAGGATCTTTATTTAAGGGATGCAATAATTTTAGGTAAAACTTGTAACATATGATTTGTGAACTTTTGGTGCAACTAGTGTTTATTATAAGTTTAGTAGACATGAATCAATTTATTCAATATTACAAAAATAAAATCAAAATTATTTAATAGCTTCTTATTTATTATGAATTGTACCTATTAAGTTCTCTAGCTAATAGTATAAAATTGTAGAATTATTAATATTACACATTTGGGCAGATAATGTGTATACAATCAAACTGTCAAATAAATATTTGATTCACTTCTAATTCGTATAGTTGGACATATAAGTGAAATTCAATTTTTAAGTAAAATAAAATTTATTAGAATGAAACTAGAAAAGCATCATGCTTTATTTCAAACTTCCATCCTAGAAATGGTAAGGGAAATTGTGAAAAATTTTAATACTTTTGTGGGACAATTGTGGGTCTAGATCAAATGTTTTGAAAATTCAAGGTGGGCAAGAATGGGCAAAATAAAAGAAGGGTAAATTTTTTGTAAGTCATTTTATAACTGTAGCTTCGCCCCTGGCCTCTATTGCGCTTGAAAAAGATTTCCTTCACATAGGGACGTGTCCATAATGCATATGGTACCAAAAGAGAAAGAAAAAGGAGGAAAGTTAATGGGTAGGAAATAATCATTTCCTTCTTGCCATATCCCTTATTTGACGTTCATTTTGTGGCGCCTGTTTGTCGAGGCAGACTACCCACATTGAATAGATTTGAAGATTGGGGTATTGTCGATTCTGACTTGTCTGTTCTATGTGAGAGAACAAGTGATCACTTGTTCTTTTTGAGTGTTCGATTTCGTACCAGGTCTGGGACCAAATTCAAGCTCTATGTTTACTGTTCAGAGCCTCTTATCCATCTATGGCCAGTAGAATTAGAATGGTAGCGCCGGTGCCATCATTGTTTTCGCCATCGAGTTTGCAAGTTGGCATTGGCGTAACACTTTACCATATCCAGAGAATGATTCACGATGTCCAATTTTGTTTGGCTACCTGCCGCAAGGTCGAAAAATGCAAGAGGAATACGGAGCTTACTCTTACAAATTTTCACTTAATTGTTTAGTCGTAGTTGCTGTTTTGTTGTTTTTGTTTCATTGGTTGTCATTTCATTGCTTTGTACGGCTGCCAATACAAGTTAATTCAATTGATAAGAATGGATCACTTTCTCATTAAAGATTGTGTGTTTAAATTTCACTGTCACCAATATGTGAGAGCTGTGTTAGTAGAACTTCTGTAAACGATTTATAATTCCGGAGGCATATCCTAATCCATGGTAGTAATCGAAATCGAACCTATTCAAACTTATATTTACCAAAGAAAAAAAATTGCTTTGTACGACTATCACTTTGAACTTGTGGGGCTAGATTTGCAGGTGATATAGAAAAGCTATGTTTTATTTATTTATTTTTAAACACCCCATGGACCATGGCCTATTCCTACTGAAACTTTCCCCTCGGTGTTATGATTTCTAAATTTTTTTTTTTTAAAAAAGCATGACAAACATTCTCCCAAATTTTCTTTTTTTCCCCCTTCTTTCATATGGAAATTTACGGCTATCTGACTTGGGGGGGGGGGGGGTTTGGAGAAGCATATAGACACACACATAATTCTCTATCTTCATGAAAAGTTGGATTCTGAAGAACAATTATGATTTGGTCAAGGAGTATGTTTTTAATAAAACAATAAGATGCAAATCTTGTGTTTAACATGTTAATTTTATTTTTCCTTGACACATAATCTCTATTTAAATTTAAATTTTCTATTTGTGCACATATGTTATGTATATAATTTCACTCTTCTAAAAAATTTTATACACTAATGGCATAGAAAAGATTAATCTCATAGACACACATATAATGATTATTTTCTTCATAAAAAAGTTGAATCCCCGAAAAACAACTATAATTTTGGAATCGAGGGAGTATATTTCAAGAAAAGAATAAGTAGTTAGATCTTGTGTTTCCTTAACTTTTGCCTTTTGCATCTTCAATATTCTGTTGTTGGATGAGATATAGCACTTGCGAGCAAAAATTTTTTTGCCAGAACGGTACTTTGCTCCACTAGATTGTTTTGAGTGCACTCCTTTTTAGTCTTTTGATTCTTCCCTCAAAAAAAAAAAAAAAAGATCCTTTGATTCTTAGACTTGTCCTCATAGTATAAGTTATGTAATTAATTTCATTTTCTTTAGAACTGTAAAAGTGACGGAAAATTATAAAAGTGATGGTTACAAACCCAAGGAACACAAAACTAAAAGGTATCTTATCTCCCCCATAAATTGTACTAATATTCATTGTAGCTTTTCACACTAACAAATTCCTTGTCCATTAGTTTAATCATTACTTTTTTTTTATTCTCTCATTCCTCCCCACATTCTTTCCAATTTCAGCTACCAGGTCCAGGATTTATCATCTGACGTTATCATCTGACGTAATAATATCAGTTACATTTTCTCGAATAAGTAAGGTAAAGAGAAGGTCAGGCTGCTGTGGCCAAAATAAGATTATTATGTGATGTAATAATATCGATTACATTTTACCGAATAAGTAAGGTAAGTTCTTTGAAGGGAGGATTCATTTCATATGGTGGGATGTGGTTGGTAGTGCTATTTTGTTGATCCTGGGTCTTTTTATTTGAGGTGAGGTTCTATCCAGTTCTATCCAGTTGTGTAAATTAGCACAATTTCGATGTAAATTAATATATTCCTGGCTTTTGCCATTTGGAACTTCTATATTCCTTTCTTGGATGAGATCTAAAACATTTGCCTAAAGCATACTTTGCTTCTCTTGATTGTTTTGAGGATTTTCTTTTTGAGGTTTTTGATTCTTGACTTGTCTCTATAATATAAGTTGTGTAACTTCATTTCCTCTAGAACACTGAGTGGGAAAAGAGTAAAACTGATGGTTACCAATCCAAGGAGCAAAGAATAAAGTGTGATAACTACTAACCAAAATGGGATTCCCATTTGCAGCTACATAAGAAAAGTATATATCTTCTCTACCCTATATTTGCCTTAGTTTTCATTGTAGTTTCTCAAAATTCTCAGCAACAATTTGTTGTCCGTCACTCTATCTATAACTATACCAAGACCTCATTAGTACATTTCTTGTTGTATCTCTCAACAATTTTCTGTGTGATTATCGCTCTGGTTTTTCAATCAAGCAAACTAAAAGAGGTATGTGTTTATATTTCCCAATCTCTTTCTCAGTTGATCTGTAAAGATATATTTGTACCAGCATGCAAAGCCCCAGATTATAAGCATAATTTTACTTAATTGCCATGATATTCATGCATTGCTTAAGCAGGAGTAGGAAAGAAAGAAAGTACTTTGGTGATTTCTCATGATTGAATGGCAAGTCTTTATAGTAAGTAACGACTTTAGTTAAATAAATACAAAAATTGGAAAAAAGAACAAAGAGAAATGTAGACACCAAATTTTTGGTGTAATTTCATTTTTTAGTTTTTTATTTGTCGTGTTCATTTTTAGTTTTAGTTTTCAGTTTTATTTTTATTTTTAAGTTTTATCATAGAATTTGTTGAAAAAGAAAAAAAAGAGAAAAAGAAAAGCATTCAAAAAAAAATGATTTAGTCGTTTGTAATTTAAATTCAATGCTTTCTTGAAAGGGAAAAATGAAAAATATGAAAAATGAAAAATGAAACAAAAAAGATGGAAAAATGGCCATTTTTGTTGTTTTTAGTTGTTTAGTTTTTAAATTATTTTCATTATTATTATTATTATTATTACTTGGTTTTTGGCAATTTGTTATTATTATTATTTATATTTTATCATTTCTGTATTTATTAAGTTGAAAGTTAAAAAAAAATAAAAAAAAAAAAAAAAGAAACGCGACTTGCAAGCTGCGTTTTTGCAGCTTGCAAGGGAGGACTTCGGGCAGCCCCTTGGGCTGTAAATATAGAAGAGCTGGCTGAAGGTTTAGGGTTGGAAGTTCCCATATAAATAGCAAAAGGATGGACAGCCGCAAGGGAGTTTTAGGGGAGGATACGGGGGAGAGTTCTAAAAAAGAACGGCAAAAGAAAAACACAGGAGCCAAGAGAGGGTTGACGGAAAGGAAAAACCGAGAGCTGAAGGTAAGAGAGAACTGAAAACTGGGCAGGGGCTACGAAGAGAGAATGAGGGTTTGCAGCTGAAAAGGGGGAGGATTGAGAGAAACCAGATGAGAGTAGAGGAACGACTAGGGTCAAGAAGGTTTGAGAATAGGATGAGATAGCGGCTGGAGGTTTTGGGAGTGGGGCTGAAATCTAGTTGGACGAACTGGAGGAGAGAAAAGCTGAGCCAAGGGGGTGTCGGGGCCGAGGAGAAACAGAAAGAAAAGAAGGAAGTTTTGGGCTGATTATCGGCTGGGCAGAGGAAACCTAAAAAACAAGAGAAAAGAGGGAGCTTTGATCCGGAGGAAGAAGCTGTTCGGCCTCCACCGTTCCAGTTTTAGCTTCAAACGAAAACTCAGCAGAAACTCTTGCTTTCGGCCCTAGCAATTCAGGTGATCGTTTTTGTTTCTCCTTTTCTTGCTATATCCATGAAAATCCAAAGTCCAAAAGGCATGATCCTGTGACATTTTGTGGCTAGCTGGGCTCTGTGTTTTTTATCATATTTCGCTGACTTGTTGCTTCCCTGGTTGCCGTTGTTTTCTTTTTTGGGTTGGTGCAATTCTGATTGTTGGGTTTTAGTGATAAGCGGTGTAAATAGCATGATTTTCGTTAGCTTGGAAATAGATTCGTATGATCTTACGTTTGGTAATGAGCCCAGAAAGTGATTATATTATCCCATGAACTGAAGAAGAAAATGATTGAGAAAAGATTGCATTTTGGGGCTGATTTTGGCTTGTTTGGACGTTGAAGGTTGTTTTTTTCTGGCTTAAGATCGAAGTTTGATGTTTGGTTGAAGTTTTAGAAGTGTTTGGATGGAAAATTACATTGAATAAACGCAACAAGGGTAAAAATCGAATCTGGAAAATGCGCAGCCACGTTGTAATTCTGATTCATGTTTCATTGATTGAGGCCATGAGTGGTGTTTGAATGAACAAGACCAGAAAGTTGCAAAAAGTTTCAGGATTGTTGTCATGTCTAAGTTTTAAGTGCTTCCTTGAGTACCGTTTCCTTTATGTTTTTTTTTGCAATGAAAGGCTTGAATATCATGGTCTTCTTTGGTTTGGGAATGGGTTGGAATTTCTGGTTTCCATTTTGCATGCTTCATGATTGGAATTGCTGGATATCATGGTTGGAATTTCTGGTAGCTAGTTCACGCTTCCTTACTGCATTTTGCGCATTACACTTGGTAGGTTGGGTTTAAGTTGATGTATGAGCATGTTTCGTGGGTGAATTGCAGCAAGACGGAAGTGGTGTCTTTTGCTGCAATTTGCTGCATTTTAGCTGCATTCAGTGGGTAAAAATTGCTGTTTTTGCTGAAGTCCATGTAGTTGGGTTCTGGCAGTCAAATTAGTGGAAGTCTGTAGGAGCTTTTGGCACACGAACACAATTCGGCTAAAGTAAAGTAATGCAGCAAAGGAAATTGCAGAAACTCTTCTCATGATATTTTGCATGAAGCTGCGTTAGCTTTCATGTTTTGACTCCCACAGCAGCTCACAAATTGGATTTCATTCCTCTGTTTGCATGATCAATCCTGTGTCGAATGACTGGTGCATGAATTGTTTAAAACACAAAGAAAACCCCAGAGGAGTTTGCGGCAAGAGCTGCAACAGGAAAATGCAGGAATGGTTCCAATGCTTGCGACTTTTTTTTTCTCTTTTTTTTTTATTCATTCCAGTAGCTGTCTTCCTTGCATTTCTGTGTAATCATGGAGCTTGTTCAATAGTTGTTTGAAAGATTTTAGGGACGTATTAACAAGTGAAGTCTTGGTGGCTGTTTCCATTGACAAAACATGCGTGTGTTCATTGCATTACAGATAGGTAGCTGCCAGATTTTTATCCTCTTGGAAACCTGTTTTAGGCAAATGATCACAGCATTCCATTGCAGTTTTTTTTCCGTGCCTTTCTTCTCCCCCTAGTCCCAAGTTGTTGCATTCAATATTGAGTTGTCAAGTTCATTGGTTTGTTTTCCAAGGTTAAATGGAAAAATTGAAGAAAGTTTCAAAGTTGTTGAATGGTTTTCATTGCAGAAAATCCTCTTCGTATGCATGCTTTGCATGAAAACAACTTCCACAAATTGCACTCCAACCCCTTGGCTTCCATCTAATGCTTCCATAGCCCAATTAATTGGAAAACTTAATTAATTTTGTCCTCCTAACATGCCGTTTCCTCTTTAATACTTCTTGATTTGTTTTGAGTGGATACTTAAGGGGTTGTAGAGTGGATTTAAAGGGTCTAGTAATATCTTTTTCCTAGATTTGTAGTTAATTTGATTTTTCTTGGATTCTTTGGCATTTTGTTACTTAGATACTAGTAAATTGCTTCTCATTTACCTTTTTGTGAAATTTCTCGTTTGATTTGGTATTGTTTCACCTTAGATTCTTAATTTTATTTTATGTTTTTTCAAGTCCCTTAGTGTTTATAATAATAATAAATTGGCTCTTTAAACCTCTTTAATTTCTCAATTGGGTCGTTGCTTGTCTTAATTGGTTAAGTACGAGTAGTTTACTTTCTTTGGAATGCCTCAAGTAATTCAATTTGGCATTTATTTCCATTTTCTCTGATTTATTTGATAATTTAAGTGGTACCTTGACCTTTTTATTATTTTGGAGGGTAAGTTAGTAATTTTACTACGTTAGGGCGTCGCTTCAAGGGAGGTACACTCTATCCCTCATTTGCACTTCATTTGACCCTACGTGCTCCTATGTGTTATGTGAATATGCCTGTCTACTTCGCTTTCCTTACCTCCTTGCATGCGTTTACTTGCTTTTACTTTTATTTAAGTTTTATGGGGTATGTGTACACCTCTTGGCTTGTAATAGATAGGGCTCAGAGAGCATCTGGTCCATTTCCCCTTCCCCTTTATGTTTTTATGGGGTATGTGTACACCTCTTGGCTTGTAATAGACAGGGCTCGGAGAGCACCTGGTCCATTTCCCCTTCCCCTTGGTTGCTTGCTTTTGTTGTTACATGTTAAATTGCTTTAGTAGGCTCTTGCATCTAGTCGAGCATGCTAAGTGCTACGTGCTATGTGTTTACGAGCATTTTGGCATGTCTACCTGCTTTCATAACCATGAATGAATGGATGGATGGTCACCACACTAGTCCAATGCTAGTTGTGGCTCATTAGGCCATCCCTTTTTAGTGCATATTTGCATGTTCACTACATGTCATGCATTTTTTCTTAGTTTTATCATTTGGCATGCTCCTCGAGCCCCTTTTCCCTCATTTTAGGATTTTTGCACCTCATACTAGTATAGGGTACATTTGCCTGAGAGTCCCCTTAAATATGGGATATAGACGAGTGTGGCTTTTCTAAGCCTTAGCACGCTTGTATTCCCTCTATCAAAGGGAAAATCAAGTCACGATTTAGGTCTCCCCGTACCCAATATGCATGAATTCCCTAGGCTCATGCACTCTCAATCCACTCTATCATTACACTTTCACTTTTGTCTCATTTGCACACATGCACCTTTTTATCACTTTCACTTGCACACGAACACTTTTTTATCTTCACTTGCACACGAACACTTTTTATCTTCACTTGCACATGAACATTTTTATCTTCACTCGCACACGAGTACTTTCATCTACATTTGCACACCTTCACTTATATCTTATTACTTTTATCATTTTTCTCACTTCACACAAACTCACACTTTCACATGGCATGCATTCCACTCATTTTTCACGTCATTTAGGTTTAGGTGTGACCTCTCCAAAAGGATCATTATTGGGCTTCACAATTAATGTGATTGGCACCACTCAACCTTTGAAGAGAAATTTCCCCCAATTCCCCTAGGTCTAGGTTTTTGCATTCATATAGACATACCAATACGCGATACATACCTTGGGTAGAAAAATTAGGAAAAATTGGTTTCAAGTCACGCAACTAGCCTTGGCTAGGTCGAAGGGGTGCCTTGGATTTTTATCCTTGCCTTCCCCTTCGTCAAATGTGACCCCCGATCCCTCTTTTGGTTACGTAGACCCAAAAGTTCTCAAAAAGGGTTTATTTACTTTTTTATTCAAAAACAAAAATCATTTTTGGGTGACTTGGTACACCCTAACTCTATACCAAGTGGCGACTCCATTTTTGATTCAAAAAAACCCTTTTGAACTTCACTTGGCCAAAATGTCGCATTCTAAGTCCCATGGCCTTTTACTTTTCATTTTGCACACGTTCACACATTGCACGCCACACACCACACATTCATTCACTCAATCGAAAAGTGGGGCGCGACAAGAAAAAAGTAATAACTATAGTTATAATGACAGGAAGTTTACTACAATAAAATATTATTACAATAAACCTAATCTTACTACTTTATACTCTTTTTTTATTTTTAATAATGGGAGGTCTTGAACTCAAGAACTCCTATTTATAATTTCTCCCATCTTTCTATCTAATTCAACCACACCCTCGTCCTAACCAAGTTGATCGTTTACTTAACAAAACTCATTAAGCATTCACTTACGGTGCAACATTGTTAGAGTATCGGCACATCACATAAAAGTGATTCAACTCTTTTTTGATTTTTTTAGGATAAATCTTATATACATCGACAGTATACATACTATCACGATTAGATACATGATATATTTTAAATTTAGATGAATTGTCATGCATCCAATGATGATGGTATTTACACTATCAATGTATAAAAAATTAATCATTTTTTTATCAGTTGAACATAAAAATAATGGATTGGGTAGTTAACGTTTCTCAAAACCCAAATTAGGTTGACGAAAGTTATTCAAATGTTCTTTTGATCAATTAACAAATAAAAATTGGATTTGGCTGTTAAAGATTCTGAAACCCTGCATTCTTCGCCATAGTTTGTGTGTTACTAATAGCAAATCTACAAGTTTGACAGTTACTATCGACTTGAACTTTTTGTGAAGAAAATTTCCTTCTAAGCTAAGCTAGTCAGGTTTCCCTAATAAAAAACTAAAAAAAAAGGCAAAAGAATCAATTGGGGCCACGCAAAAATGAAGAGGAATAAAGTACTTTTTCTTTTTTTTCCCCCATAAAGATGAGGCAGTTTTCAAAAAGAGAAAAAGAAGATTCATGAGGTTACTTTTAGTTGTGGCTAGCCAAACCTATGGAATTTTTTAATTTTCCAATGATGTAATGTAAGCTTTTGATTTGGAAGAATATTTTTAACTTCTATTACAATTTATATCTCGTAATGAAGGTATGAAATATAGCAAAATCATCTATTAGTAATAGGAACTGCCACGATGTTCGAACATCTTTAGCTTTTCTATTTCCTTCTAATGTATATCATCTAGTTTTCGTATGTCAATCAAGTGAATTTTTTTTTTAAAAAAAATAAATGTACAAGGGAACAAAAAAAAGGAGCATCTTGTGATCATTTAATTATTACATCTTACTAAATAATTTTTTAATCATAATGTGTTGAAAAAAAAGTGATGTTTCAACTAAATGCCATTGAACAGAAGATTAGTTGTAGGTAGAATCATTTAAACAAGAGTTGCATCTAAAAATCTACCATAGTTATACGAGGAATCCACACATGGACTTTGATGGTGTGAGCTTTTTTATTTTCTTTAATGTCATCATACATAGAATTTTCATAGCTTATTAGTTATTCAAAAACATTTCAGTTGATGCAATCCAGCTAATACCATAGTAAATAATTTAGCGCTTAGCAAGAAATTAAAGTTCTACAAAAATGGAAGGGATTTTTTTTTTTTTGAAAGTACGTACTAAGACTTAGACCAACAAGCTTTCATTGTTGGATACACATAGAAGATCTGTGAAATACATTAGTGAAGAGCTTATTCATTGTTTTATAAATTGTTAGTCGAAAGCATCATCGGAACAGTGCACAGATGTTGATTAGACCAAAGAAATCATTATTAATTCTTTCTTGATGTAGTGTCTAATCTCCCATTAGAAATTCTAAATTCCAGTGCTATAATAGTTTTAGATATAGTGTCTACTCTCCCTTTAGAAATGCTAAATTCTACTGCTATAATAGTTTTACTTGCATTTTTCCTGTGATGACGCTTTTTAGTGATTGCTCCATGCCAGATAAAGGATTTTCTTCTATCTTAATTAAGACTCCTAATTTCTTGACCCGCTTCATGTTCTTTGCCAGCAATGTAATGAACTATTACAATTCACGAATAAGACTTAAAAATATATTCAATTAATCTTGCTATTAAGCACGCAGAAAACTAATTGAATATTTGGAGACTTTTAGTGGCTTGAGATAAAATTTATATAAGACAATACATATATGCACAATATTTTTATCAACTAGCCTTTTCAGTTTTCTTTCTTTACACTATTTTATTGATTGTTGGACATATGAGATTTTAGATTTTCGTCAAACCAGTGAAAACATACACATACCTTTGCACCTTAATTACTTTATATATTGTATTTTCTAAATTCTTCTTTAAAAAAAAATGATGTGTTTGAATAAAGTTGCCAATATGAGAAATGTGTTGATGGATAATTTGCCTGTCCTGACTCATGATGGTGATTAAAGTGATAACTATCCATATTTTTTCCTACCCAAAAAAGTATTTCTAAATTAATATTGGTTAAATCTAAACTAATAAATGAGAACAATTGAAACATTAATAGCATCCTTTATGTTTCGCCAAACATTTAATTAAACTTAGTCCAAGGACCTAATCTTTGTGTCTCCTTCTGTTCATAGTCATCATAATCTTTACTCTTAAGGATTCATCATCATCAACACCATTATTATTATTTTGGTTAAGAAAGGCTCTACAGCTTACATGAGAGAGAGAGAGAGAGAGAGAGAGAGAGAGAGAGAGAGAGAGAAGATAGGCTTTGAGAGTCAAACTAGGAAATTCATGATCATATGGCTACATCAACTTGAGAGTTTAGGTTGTGTTTGGATTGCAATTTTTTGGAGTTTCTGTAAAAAAAAAAAAATACTACAACGATTTGATATATGTGGTTAAAAAGATGATTGAAAAATATGTTCATAAAAAATATAAAGATATTTTGATAGAAAATCCCTTTCCAAATAAGTTACTTTTCAATAAATTCAATTTAGTCATGATGATGAAGCTACACAATTTGCATCACAAGAAGACGCAAAAAAGAAATCCATACATCAATCTTCCGAATATTTTTGTTTTTGGGGTTTGTTGGAGGGCTAAAGCCCAGCCCGTTATGACTAAGAAATCCACTTGTGACAAATTCAGAATGCAAAATTTTTAAGCACCATCCAGATGTCTATGAATTTTAACTTTTTTTTGAAGGTACATGCATTTGTTTGTTAAATTTTGTTATTGTTGTTTTCCCTTGGGGACATCATTACCTCATTTGCATATTCATAAAATATTTTCTTATCTATTATAAAATCGAATGTTTCTAATTTCCGTAAAAACATAATTATAGACATTCAAACAGAAATATTGGAATAATGGCCGTGGAAGCTATTCGTGATGCGATTGTGGGGAAAATTGTGGAGAAGTGCATTGATCCAATTATGCGTCAATTTCAGTATTTATTTTGCTATAGAAGCAACGTTGAAACCCTGAGGAATGGCATCAAAAAACTCGAGCAAACGAGAACTGAGGTGCAACGATTGGTAGATGCAGCAAGAAACAATGGTGAAGAAATTAAACCAATTGTTACTGATTGGCTAAGGCAGGCTTATGATCTAGAGAAAGAGGCACATACTACTATTTCTGATGGTATGGAGACTGTTAAGGTGAATTGCTTTAAAATTGTCATGCTTCCAAATTTTAAGTCGCGTTATTTGATAGGCCGACAGGCTGCCAAAAGAGGAAATGATATTAAAGAACATCTCAGAGAGGGCCAATTTGATGAAGTTGGATACTTTCCTCCATTGGGGAAAATGCCATTAAGTGAATGGACCCCATCCTTTGAGGAAAGCCTAATTACTAGGATGTCAAAGAAGAGGGAAGTGATTGAAGCTCTAAAGCAGGATAAAATAAGTTTGCTTGCGATTTGTGGTATGGCCGGCGTAGGCAAGACTACTTTGGTCAAACAAATTGCTGATCAGGTTAAGTTTGAGAAACTGTTTGATCGCGTAGCCTTTGCAGCTGTGTCTCAAAATCCAGACATGAGCAATGTCCGAAATCAACTTGTTGAGCGGTTAGAGCTGAAAATTTCTGAGCAAACTGATCTGTCAAGAGCTGAAAGATTGTATATGACACTAACCAATAGTGACAAGAGAATTCTTGTTATATTGGACGACATTTGGAAAGAAGTCGATTTTAAGAGTCTAGGAATTCCCGTCAAAGGTGAATGCAAGAGCTTAAAAGTCATACTGACGTCTCGATCCTCATATGTTTGTAGGGGGATGGGAGCTGAAATCTTTGAGGTGAATGTCTTGCCTAAAGAAGAAGCATGGCATCTTTTTAAGGAGGTTGCAGAAATTTCAGATGATTCTGCTTTGATTGGTGTTGCAAAGCAAGTTGCAGAGGAATGCAAATGTCTACCTCTTGCAATCGTTGTTGTTGCCCGGGCATTAAAGGGCAATCATACTCCAGAATCTTGGGATCGTGCCCTTCGGCAACTAAAAGAGTACACAATTAGAGAACTAGAAGGAGATGAAGATTTAGTGTTTTCAAGAATTAAGTTTAGCTATGACTATTTAAAAAGCGCTGAAGCTAAGTCATTACTTTTGCTTTGCAGTTTGTTTCCAGAGGATTATAGTATTCCAATCGAATGTTTGGTTAGGTATGGTAAAGGCCTAGAATTGTTCCCAGATAGACGGAGGTTAGTAGATGTAAGAGACAAGGTAGACACGCTTATTGGTCACCTGAAAAGCTCCTATTTGTTGCTAAATGATGCTGAAAAAGAAGACTCTGTAAAACTGCACGATGTCGTGCGAGATGTGTGCTTGTCAATTGCATCAAAAGACGAGCATGAGTTCTTAGTGAGCAATTCTGGAGTGGGAGAAAAGAATTCTTACACGGCAATTTCACTAATATCGCATGATTCCAATCATGATCTACTTCCATTTTGCAAGGAATATCCAAGGCTTAGGCTGTTGCGCTTGGTATTCCGATTTGGGAAATTGAACCTACCAAGAGATTCTTTTGTAGGAATGGAAGCTCTCAGGGTCATGGAATTAAACCACTCGCAAATTGAATTTCCACTGTCATGGCCTGGCCAAATGTTAAGGAGCCTTCGGACACTGTGTCTGGATTATTGTGCATTGGGCACTGGAATCTCATCAATGCTTGGACACATGATGCAATTGGAAATTTTGAGCCTCTTTCAATCCAAAATTGTGGATGATCGGTTTCCGGCTGAAATCGCTCAGTTGAGTAATTTAAAGTTGTTGGATTTGAGGGTTGAAAGTAGCATCCATCCCTTACCTAGTGGTATCTTGTCAAGCTTGAAGAAACTAGAAGAATTGTATTTGGGATCTGGTGATCATTTGCAGCTAGGGAGAGATAAAGAAGAGGAAAGAAGATGCCTTAAAGAGATCTCATCAATCTCTAACCTTGCATGTCTCCAAATTGCTTTATATGACCTTAACTTCCTACTTCTATCTTTGCAAGAATTTGATACTCGGAGGCTGTCAAGATTTCACATTGCAGTAGCTAATCATAGAGGAGCAATGATAGATATCAGCAAAAACTATCAATTTCGAAAAAGCTTCGAGCTTTATAATCTTGATGGTGAAGGGTTGAAACAAGTGTTTGATCCTAGTGTTACTAGCATTGTCAAGAGAACTGAGAATCTCACTTTAAATCTTTCTTACTCATCATGCTTGAGGAATCTTGTGCCTAACTTGGGTGAAAATGGGTTTATAAATTTGAAAAGGCTTTATCTGCTCAATGGACAATATGAATGCCTTGTTGATTCTACCGCCAACCTTGTTGCTGGACATGTTTTTGAAAATTTGGTGTCCATGGAGTTAAAATTTTTGAAGTTGAAAGAAATATGTAACGGATTTCTTCCACCTGGGTGCTTCAGACAACTTCAAGAGGTGAGACTTCGTGAATTAAGTGCTTTAGAGTACTTGTGGAAGGGATCAGTCAAACCTCCGTCGCTTTGCAACCTCATATCTATTGAGGTAGAGTATTGTCATAAAATTACAACTTTCTTCTCGCAATCAGCACTGAAATGTCTAGTGAAACTCCAAAGGATAGACGTATATAAATGTGAAAATTTGGAGAGAATTGTTCTGAGTGAGGAAAGTCTGACAGAGGAAGTGCTTGTACTACCCCAATTCAAAGCGTTAAGCTTACGCATGACAAAATTTATTGGTTTTGGCCCTAAAGATGATAAAGCCGTGGCTTTCTTTGACCAGGTCTGTCTTCTCTCCCTCTCTCTCTCTCTCTCTCTCTCTCTCTCTCTCTCTCTCTTTTAGTTTGGGTAATTATATGATATACTTAATATAGTTGAATTCAGGTGAACACCGAAAACACACTCAAGCACTTTCTTTCTCAATATGTTAATTATATTTTCAAAATTAATGTTTCATCAGTTATATTCTAGGCCTTCAATGAGTTTACCCAAAAAAAAAGAAAAGAAAAAAAAAGGCTATTTGGGGTAGTATCTCTTAGTTTTAGTAATTAAAAGTCCAATGATGATGAATAAAAATTGGGTAATAAAAATATTGATAACAATAATTTTGATGCTCGAGTGACGTGTTGGTATGTCTGTCATGTCACCAAACATAATGAATATGGATCCAAACACTACTGCATTTTGCATGTTGCAATCAACGTTATGGTGCTTTACGCTATGTTTGCCAAAAATTTCAGGTTTCACTCCCCCTCTTGGAAGTACTAGAGATTGTTGATCCTGGTGATGGCCCCGAACAACTAATAGGAGGGAAAATGCCTAGTGGGTCCCTCGACAACTTAAAATCCATGAACCTTGTTGAATGTAACTCTATCCGATGCATTGCCAAAGCAGATACGGTTACATTGTTACAAAACTTGCAAGCACTTTACATGTGGTATTGTAGTGGGATGGAATTTCTTATTGACTTTGAGGGTCTAAAAATTCATAATACGCTATCAAAAAAGGGATTTGAAATTCTCCCCAAACTTGAGTCACTGGACTTGCTTGTCTGTCCAAGATTAACCCACATTTGGAGAAATTTTCCTGAAGGGGTTCGAGTATTCCAAAACTTAAGAAGGCTACATGTGATCGGGTGCCCTTTAAACTGTTTGTTTCATCCTCCTAGTGTGGCTACCATGCTCAAAAGTCTTGAAGAACTACAAGTTCATGGGTGCTCGGAAATGTGTGGAGTTATAGGTGAGGAAGATGAAGAGGTCAGCCTAGAAGATAATGCTCAGCATCATGATGTTGGAAAACGTGGAGAAATTGCACTGGGAAGAACCAGCAGGGAGTTGGTGTTTCCTAGATTAAACTCTTTGTGGTTGGACGACCTTGAGAATCTTCGAAGCTTTAGTGGTAGTCATCGGGAGGATTATGAGTTTAAATTTCCCTTCCTCACTGAGTTGATCATAGTGAGTTGCCCAAAGTTGAAGAAATTTTGTTCGGGAAAGTTGAATGCACCATTGCTTAAGAAAATCCAAACAGCACCTAGAGATATAAAGGATTTTGAAGCTCCCGTGGATTTAAAGGTACAAATTTCCTAACTCTATTTTCAACCAATCCTTTTAATTTTTTTCTCACTTCACTAGACTTATTTCCCTAAGAGTTTAGAATATATATTTTAAATAATTATTTCTGAGCATATTATATTTTACAGGATCGAGAGATTTGTCCTTGGTTAATTTTAAATTGACACAATTATCTGCATATTATGGTACATGCCTTTCTATATGCTTACAAAATTTATCTTTTCCCCTTCTTTATAATTACAAGCTGCAGTATGCATGCTTTTGATCTATATGAATGAATCAATGAATGGTATTACATGATTGTGGAATATCATTGATTACAAAATTATATGAACTCTCACGGAATTTTCCATTTGGATGTTGAGGTAAATACCTTTCTATATGCTTACAAACTTTATGTTTTACCTTTCTTCTAATTTTGTCTTTACGTTTTTTTTTTCATTTTTTTTGAGGTGAATGGAACTTTTGATCTTCTATTAATCAATCAGATTCTATTCTCATGTAGCATTATTCATTGATTCTTACTATGTATGAACTATACTTCTATATTGAGTTTGCATTATTGGCTTTCTTATCAACTCTTTTTTTTTTAATCTAAATGTTACCATTTCAGAGTAAAACTAATATGTTAAAACCTATATTTGTTTTGGTTTTGCTTATATTTCTTGCAATTTACGCATTTTATGAAATATTCTTCTTTTCATTTTTTGAAAATAATTTCCAATAAAATAATAATAATTTCCACTGTGAAAAATTGCCGCCTTTATATTTCAGCTTTCAAAGCTCCAATCTCTTCAAAGATATAAAATTGAATATTCCATGTAGGAATCAAGGAAAAAAATCCTGAGTAGAGAAAGCAAAAAATAAACTAGAGCTACACAAGCCTGATGTCAAATTGATGTGGGAATTCCAATGTATTATACCATGTATATTTGTTTTGGACATTATGACAGAGTTGTAATATTCATGCCTCTGTTTTCTTTCACAGAATGTTGTGGGAACCATCAAGTTGATCGAATAATGTGGTCTAGTTACCACAGTCTTGACTGAACTGGTGGATTGGGCTATCAGATATGGATGGAGATCTTAACATGGTTAATACTATAAGTGTGGAACTTATATAGGTATTGTGTGCTTGCTTTTGTCATTGATTTTCAAATAATAAACATATTGTGTGTATAGTATCATGGCTTTTAAATAATAAATGTGCTGTATGTAATGTATCATGACTTTCAAATAATAAATGCATTGTACGTATCATATCATGGACTTTAAACAAAAAGAATGAAGCTTTTTTTTCCTGTGGATCTAAAGCCTAAAGGTACATGCATACATCCTAATTCTCCTGACAATTCTTTTTTGGATGATCGGTGAGGCTAAGATCATTGTAATATTCCTTGAACATTCTGATGAATGTCTTGGCTCCCATCATGATTAGTCTCTCTACCATAAAGAGTTGATATTTGTTTTCAATTACTGGATTCAAGATGCTGCTGCAGTTTGATGAGTATGCCAAGTTGTACAAAGTGCAATACAAAAACCGTGTTAAGATCAATCTATGCAACTAAATTACAGAAGTCATGAAGACAATAAAAATCAAACACTGTTGCTAAACAACATAGCGAGGATTGCCACATCTCTTCGTGACAAACTTGGAGCTTGGAATATATCAGATAGATGGTTTAGAGAAAAAGAATAGGAAAATTAATCCAGGATGGGAAATTAATCCTCAGCATGCCAAAAGAAATCCTCAGCATGCCTCTCATCCTTTGCAGCTGATTCTCTTTCTCCAAGCTGCTCTACCTTTCTTTCCTTCACTCACTCACACACACACACACACACACACACACACACCCCCCAAAAGAAAAGTTTAAGCAACATTAGAAGCAATCATTAGGACTTCTTCCATCTAGCTTCCATTGAAAATTTAAAAGCACCAGCAGATTAGTATGCATCCCAACTACTGCTTTTATCATCCACATCTTTCTCACTCTACACTAATCTTTGACCACACATGCATCTTATCACTACATACAACAGTATACAATGTGTTTGTGAATAGCTTCACAATGTGAGACAATAAAAATATTGGAAAACGCATGCAATTTGTAGCTGCTAAAAGTAACTCCTGGGCAGAAAGAATATTGACACAAGAAATGGTATTAGAACTCATACACCTACCAAGGCAAAACAATTTCTCCAAATATTTGATATGTAAAAGGCCATTTTCCTTTTCTTTTTCTTTTTTGAAAAGAGAAAGAGGGAGGGGGGTTGCAAAGGATATACAAAATTTTGATCTACTGTTGATACGAAATATGGGCCGCTTATGGGCCATGTTTTGGGCTGCAAGAGAATGAATCTTTTAGTAATAGTTTAGTAGTTTATTTTTCAGATTTCTATTTTATTTGGTAGGAATAAGTTCGGTCCAAGACCTCATGTTGAGTTGGATCCGATTTATAGAGTCTAGGCTCACTATTACTTAAGTTGGTTAATTAGCTTTTATTGGGTTATGTTGGGCCAGCTTAAACCCTTCATTGGGTCGATTATAAGCTGTCCATTATTTAGCCCTAGCTATGATTAGTGAGTCATTAGTTTAGTTGTCAAATCGAATAAGGAAACTTGCATTGTTTCCAACTTAGATTAGGTTTGCTTCTTTGTAAGGCTATAAATAGCCAAGCTTTGATAATTTAAGGGAGACACTTTTATGATAAAAATATTGAGAGAGTTTTCTCCATAGCTTTCGAGCAAACCTTGAACAACTTAGAGTTACACTCTAGTGTTCTTGTTCGGCTTATCAATTCAAGAATCGCACTTGAATTGTGGCGCCTTCTACACTTGCCTGAGGTTCACTAATTCGTTTGGTTATGGGTTGAGATAATATCAACAAGTTCGTAGTCACGGGGATTAGAGGGGTCGTAGGGTTTCCGCTGCTACCGTTCTTGCGTTCGAAGTCAAATCCAACAAGTGATCTTGGGTCGCGAATCTTCTCTCCAACGAGATTCGTATCAACTGTTACTCCCAAGATGACAATCATATAAAGTTCAGAAGGATCAGAGTGGAAGGTAATATACCTTGAAGCAAGAGGGGCAAAGAAACCTGGGGTCCTCCCATTTGAAGCAATAAAAAAAGTTCGTCCTGGTGGGACCCATTTTGCAATTCTGCAGGAAATAAATTCTGGACGGGTATCCCCATCAAGATAAGGATACAAAGATCGATCAACGCCAGACCTATACTTACGAGTTTTCAATTTATCACCTCATCTGACATGGATAGCATCATAATCACCAAGAATCACCTTAATCTGTACGAATAACAATGGGAAACAACATCAATCATAATAAATGTCAATCACTTAAAAACAGAAAATTTTAAAGCAAAGCAAAGTTATACCTAACTGCAATAGAACACTAGCCATCCAAAGCAAAGTTATACCTAACTGCAATAGAACACTAGCCATCCAAAAGCATCAATGATGTCATATTAGAGCTTTTGGTTCCCAAAAAGAAGGTATTCAAACAGGTGCCCACATATGGATGACATTTGACCACAATTAGGCCAAGCCATTTTGACTGACAGATGAACCAAAAATTTTTATGAAACTTCTAAATACATGTAGAACCCAAAGGTACACCCAAAACTTTTTTGGTACACACTCTTGACTCTCCAACTGTAAATGCAACACCAACCAATGATCAGCACCTCTGACAAAAATGGTTTGAGGCATACACAAACAGCTAGCAGAAAAGAATGGCTCTGAAACAAAAAAAAAATCACTATCATATTTGAACACCAAGGTTCATTCTCAGATCTCATGTCAAATATTCAAGCCCTACACTGTACACCAAAAATTATAATCAAGCAACCAACCAAATGAGCCCACTAATAAAGTATGCAGTAGCAGTAAAACGGCAAGCCTTCTTGTACAAATTTCAAGTGGAACTCACAAGCATAATACAGTCTCTCTATGTGGTGAATTATCACCCTCATCTATAAGATTAAGCCATATAAAAGAAAGAAATTACTTATCAAGGACTCTCACTTGCCCCCTGACATGTATGCTGAACTCCTTTCAATGCAAAGAGCACGTGACGCACCTATTACGAGTGGTGCCAAACATTAACAGAGAACCCATGCTTACCCTGACACTAGTGTTCATTTACGGTCATATGTAGAAGCTTCAACTGTCAGACAGGAAAAGGAAATATTATTTTTTCTAAAAAAATTAAAAGGTCACAACCTGTTTACGAAAAGTGACAATGCGCCGCACAACTAATTGCAGTAGTCAAGCTTTTACGACATTAATGTTTACCCTACCAGGGAGTGGTGAATGGTAGAAATAATCAGTCTTCTTAAAGTCCCATCACCAAAATGACTACAAAAGGGGAACATATTTCAAACTTCTTGTAGAAGCACCAACCAGAAATCTTCCAATAGGAATAGCAATTTTACGTATCATTAAGATATCATGACCAGTTTTTCCAAACAAGATCCACAGCATTCTCAACATCAAGTTTACTACAAGCCCAGGTTCTACTCTTTTCATTAATCCAAACTTTGATAGTCAACTCAAGAAAGCAATGATACATTTGTAGTGTGCAAATAATGTAATGAGCATATAAATTTTGGCTACCAAACATAAGGACAACTTATCAACTATCTTCCCCATAATATTGAGCAAAACACATTTATGCAAGGGCATTATTAAGCATCACACCTATGACAGACCATTGTGTTCCCATATTTGACAGAACTTTCATTTCTTTCCTCCTTTTTTGATTTGTTTTATTTAGTTTTGTTTCTGTCTGTTCTTTTCCTCTTCAGCTATAGGAGAGGAAGGAAAGGGGAAAACTCATGGCAACAATTCCCCATGTCAAAAACGTTCACACCATATGTAGCACCTTCAGGAGATCATCAACAGAAACATATGCAATGCTCCTATCATGTCCAAATTAGATCAACAAGAAACGTGGAAAAAAGAATGGCCACATTGTAATTGTACATTTACAAAAATGACCAAAAACAACTTAGAGTATATAATGGATATAATAGTGTGTTTGGATAGTAGATTATTTGAGATAATTTTTTGAAAAACTACTGTAACACTTTTTGATGTGATGTATGTGAGATAAAAAGATAGTTGAAAAATGTGTTGATGATGCAAGCAAATAAATTTTGGCAACAATTCACTGTCCAAATGAACCATATATTATAATGCATCAAATTCAAAAATCAAGAATGGCTAATATACAGAGTTTGAAAGGTGGAACAACTCTTAACTTCTTGATAGGCTCTTTGAAGACCTTCAAAATCAAAAATCAACTGATCGAAATTCTTTACATCCACTTTTAGACAATAATGAAGTTAGTTTTCAGATAATAATGAAGTTAGTTTTTACTCTTTGAAGACCTTCAAAATAAAAAATCAACTGATCGAGATTTTTTACATCCACTTTTAGACAATAATGAAGTTGGTTTTCAGCCTAAATGTAAGCTTGTAGTTAAGCTTACTTACACAATTTGCAAGAACCAATGAATGCAGCACTCTCAGACAATTAAGAGACTCCAATTAGTTAGTAGACTCTGAATGAGTATTAGTTGATACAAAACTTGTCATAAGCAATTAAAGCACCAAGAGGGCTAGAATTAGACCAAAAAATACTTTGATTATTTAACTAACCTGATGGTGGGAAGTTTCGACCTGAATTGCTTCAGTCTAAAGCTCACATTTAAAGAGAAGTTTATTCTTCTTTATCTACAAGCCACCTGACTCTTAGGTTAGAGACAAGAAGTGGTCTGATTTTACATCAGTCAAGTTAGAGACAAGAAGTGGTCTGATTTTTACATCATAGGCAGCTATGGTGCAAACTTTAGAATCATGTCGTTCCAAGGTCTTAAGCTCACACTGTGTACTTGAGACCACGAAACAAGACCCCAAAACAACTCAACAAATGATTAGAAAAGTATATTACAAATAAAAGGAGGAAAAAAAGAAAAATTTAAAAGTTCAGAATATAACCTCCACTTAATTATGTTTTAGCCTGTTGCTAAACTTAAAGTATCATAAACATGAGTGGGTAAGGTCCTGCTTTGTCAAACACTTGAAAACATTACAATGATAAGTGGCTAAGTTAAAAACAAAACAGCAAAGCAAACTCTATACATTGAAAAGTTCAAGCAACATTGAAAATTTAAAAGCACCAGCAGATTAGTATGCATCCCAACTACTGCTTTTATCATCCACATCTTTCTCACTCTACACTAATCTTTGACCACACGCGCATCTTACCACTACATACAACTCTATAGATGGCCCTGATGGGCACATGGTTGTGAATAGCACCACAATGCGACACCACAATAGCACCGCAATTTGCAGCTGCTAATTCAGATATAGAATTAGGAGAATACCAAAGAGTATGGCAAACCAGTTTGAAGCAATCAGACATGCTAATTTCAGTACATTTCAACTACATAGGAGTTGTTTTTATGTTATTTTGTATATAAGAGTAACATTACTAAATCACTTACAAGACAGTCAGGAGAGTATTTGTACATTAGATAACTATGAGAAAAGACACAAAAGGGTAATGATACTTTTCCA